>NW_024717339.1:0-33309 GCF_018991925.1 Homarus americanus | reverse complement strand
GTGAAGCTTCCACTGCAGTCAGAGCTGCGCCTCCAGTCTGGGCCATAATGGATTACAGTAAAAACTTGTAGTAAATGTATTTTCTTCCTCTGCTGCACATCGTCACAGAAGGCTGGACTGGGAGTATAAAGGTTTGTCTGATTTATGAGCTTTACCCGATGATGTCATTTGTGTTTACGAGAGGCAGCTTCTCCAGCATTGTGTTGACGTGCGGAGCTTAAGTAAGCTTAAGTTTCCAGATAACCTCTATAGTGCATCATAATAAGCTTCCATAATATTAGGTTTTAAATGAAAAGGCTTTGATAGAGTTGCCAGAGTCATTGGTCGCACACAACCGGAGGGTCTGACTGGCCGCGATGAGAGGCCAGACTTGTACAGAACATGTCCTAACCGGTTCAACAACATTTACTATTCCATCATTAAAAGTTTCTATATTGATCCTAACACCAAAAGTCCAGCACATCTGATCCTCTTTTGTTTATTACATCTCACTGACAACTCTCATAGTTTATGCTGTAAATGACTAAAAATTTGAGCAACTCTCAGGCAATTAATATATAACTTGTTGTCCTTTAGTGTAAGTGTTTGTCTGTTCCTACACTTGACGATTCTCGCTAATAATATATATATATATATTTCTGTAACAGGTAAGTCAGCTTCATTAACCTGTCTTTCACTATATTTCTCTAATCCTTTGAACAAATAGACTTAGTCACTGAATCTTTAGTGTCATCGTCCCTTGTGTAACCTGAAGTGAACCTAAATCTTGGCTCTTGCTCTATAACATCATCAGGACCTCAATAAATGACACTATTCATCAAAACTTAACAGCAGGTGATTGATGCTCTACCGTCCATACTACCCCGCTCACCCTCCTCACACGTACAGCACCACACCCATAAGAACAACAAAAAGTTTACGAGTGAAAGTCCAGCTCAACTTTAATCTATATAAGACGCAGGGGAGCGAAGTGTAACTTTACAGCTTCCTCGATATCGGAAAATAAACCAATTTTCCTGATGTGTTACAGAAAATCATTGGTGGTGGCTAACAGCGGTGGGTCTCAGTAGTCACGAGGTACAGGACCAACTGTAATGAGAGCGTCTATGATAAATAATTCAGGATCTTGTTGGATTCTGTATCACTATCACAAGACCAACAAAAGATGGTGGACGTTATATATCATTATGAACACTGGAACAACATGAGATATTTTACTAACTTGCTTATCATCAACTTCTTACCTCTAGTTTATTTTCCTCTGAGACAGATTCACTTTGTACCAAACTAATTTTTGGATCACCTGAAGAATCTCCACCCCAGTTTATTTCACCTAAAGATTAACCACACTAGCGCGATGGGAGAGAGTTAGGTTAGGTTAGGTTAGGTTAGGTTAATCTTTACTGGAAATAAGCTGGGGTTGAGATTCTTCAGGTAACTTTACATCGGCACCAAACTTCAATAACTCTTAAATACCAGAAACAGTTTACTGAACCAGACTTTTACTTGAGTGTCTAGACACAGTTTCTACACAGCTAAGAGATGAAATAACTACGATTATAATAAGTATTTTTGTGAAGAAATAAATGTATTTAACAACAATAACAGTAAAGAGTGACTCCTGTAATAAAGATAAAGAACGATAGTTATTACATTTATCAAGATATATGTTGATTGATTCAGGTTTACTGAAACAACCGAAGGAACACCACCCTCACGCACACACGCTATGAAAGGGGAATTCAATTTTAGTTGAAGCTTTTAGATAACTACAAGGTTGTCATATAAAAAACTCTATAAGTTGTAGTCATCGATAGGCTGGCATGAACAAGAACATCATTAATAAGTTCCGAACACAACACTGAACTTCTGGCATGATTTAATCCTGTATTTGGAACAGTTTAAGTTAATCAATATAGAACCAAGCATTTCTGATTACCACCTGTATTACCCTAGAAACAAGTTAATAAGAGATGGTGTACCTCGCTCCAGCCGCACCTTAGTCACGGGAACGACAAACTCCTCGCTCTTGACGTCAATTCCCTGTTCACTCAAGTTTTTATTCTATGAACCAATAAAGTTTTCATGCCACATTTGAAGAGTTTTACCCTGCTGTTAACTTGTATAAAAACAGGTTTTTATAGCCATGTCATTTTTTTTTTAAATTCGTCATCTCTGACATTATTTTCTGGAGAAACATGACGTCAACATCAATATGCCTGTGTCGAGGAGTCTAGAGCAACAAGTCCCATCCTTCTACGATACTTTGCTCCAGATTTATCACCAAAGAAATATATATTTTAAATAACTTTTCATGATCATGACCTTGACCTCCCATAAAATAGTTCAGCGTTTATTATATACCAAATGTCCTTCATCTATGGCTGAAACACAAACACACCGACAGACATACCGACACTTAGAGACGGTCATACCAGTACCCCGAGGTAATCATATCACCTCATTCAGTTTACAATTAAAACACAGTTACTAAAAGTGTATTCACGGGTCGCATTTTATTCGAGAACCTCAATAATTACTATATATCAGGACGTGTAATAAACAGGAACCTAACAATCAGTAGCAATAAAGTTAAATCATTACAAAGAACATTTACAGCACGTCCTACAATACAGTAGCCAGTTAGGGTTCCCGAATAAAAAATGACCCGGTATTTGTGTTACAATATAAAATGGATACAGAAGTGGATAAGCAACAACCAAGTGTAATGCGCCACAGCAGAGTTCAGGTGACCAAGAGCTGCAGTATGTTTAGCGGGCGGATAGGATATGAGAAGGGCGGAACATAGCTGCCAAGAACACTGGTTCAATTAGACATGTAATGGCAAGTTAGTGCCTCGCTAACAGCAGCTAACCATTATTGAGGTGCCGTTACCACCCAGGTTTAGGAGTGCGGCCGGTTACCAATACCTGGGTAATGGTATGGCTCATATATTGTTCTATACCGGCCACTATACTCAACCGAACCCTCGCTCACACCTCCCCTCACCCTGGCTCACACCTCTCCTCACCCTGCCTCACACCTCTCCTCACCCTACCTCACACCTCTCCTCACCCTGCCTCACACCTCTCCTCACCCTGCCTCACACCTCTCCTCACCCTACCTCACACCTCTCCTCACCCTGCCTCACACTTCTCCTCACCCTGTCTCACACTTCTCCTCACCCTGCCTCACACTTCTCATCACCGTGCCTCACACCTCTCCTCATCCTGCCTCACACCTCTCCTCATCCTGCCTCACACCTCTCCTCATCCTGCCTCACACCTCTCCTCACCCTGCCTCACACTTCTCCTCACCCTGCCTCACACTTCTCCTCACCCTGCCTCACACTTCTCCTCACCCTGTTTACATCTGCTTGAGGAACATACTGCCAAAGATACTTATATCCTAACCTTAATCTAGCGGTTACAACATCTTGTAATCTAGTGATCTTGTTACTTGCTCCATATACATGTTTCACTTGATACATCTCATCATGGTAACCTATGGATCGACTAGTGCCTGTTTGCACTTGTCTACTTGCGTCAAACTCATCAATAAGTTCTTTCCTAATTACAGTTTTAAGAGTTCTTTTTGACAGACCCAAATTGTATTCAACGGTGTCTTTGTTAGACGCGAGTTTGGCGAGGACATCAACTCTGTCATGTTTTATGAGGCCTATGTGAGAGGGGATCCACAACAGTTTGACCTTGACACCCCGGTCAACAAGGCACGCATATTTGTGTCTGGCTTCAGAGACAAGAGCGTGACAACCTGAGTCGTGGGTGCCAAGGGCAAGTAGTGAAGATAGAGTCAGTGATGATGAGACTGTCAGTAACAGTGGTTTCAATTAATTTTATAGCTGTGAGTATGGCAACTAATTCAGTTTGTAGAGTGGATGCCCAGTTGTTAATTCTAACTCCTTTCTCAATTATATTACCGTCAGGTTGAGTCACAATAATAGCACTTCCAGCCCTCCCACAGGCGGTGTTAAGAGATCCATCAGTGTAGATGGTCTGTGTGATATTATCATCAGTCTGTAGAGTGTGTATGTGTTCAAGAGCTCTCACTTTGGCAGTGTGTTGGAGATAAATGCTTTGTATAATTAATTTTTTAGGCGGATACGTCGGTATTGTGATATCGAAGGGAACTGTCCGCCAGGGTGGCAGGAAGCGCTGTTGTGTCTCAACTTTGTACAGGTGGTCTAGTCCAAACATCTTCATATGTGTAGCTGTAGTTTGGATCCATTTAGACTCAGTAGTCCCATGGTTCATACATTCTAGCAATTTTAAGGAAACAATGTTATCAGGATCACCACGCAGAAGCCTCAGGGCTATCATGAGGTTGACTTCAATTATTCTATCTTTAACACTGGGTATACCTAGTTCTTTCCTCATATTAAGTACTTTAGTGCTCATGGGACATCCTAGGATAATTCTGAGGGCTTTATTTTGCATTTTCTCGAGCTTGTCAACGCCTTTCCCGTCACGAATGACCAGGGCTGGTGCGTGGTAATCTATCAGAGATCTTATATAGCCTAGGTACATTGTTTTAACAATTCTAATATTAGCACCATAGTGCGGGCTGTACCCCGCTACACTTCTAAGAGGTCTCAGTCTGTCAGTACATTGGCGGGTTAGCTGTTGTATGGCAGGTAGGGTACAAGGGACGGAAACACCAAGATATTTAAAAGAAGAAACATAGTCAATAGTGTTGTTACCTATCTTGAACTTGGCGGGGCCGCGTTTGCGGTTACCAGCTTGTTTGTTGAACACCTTAGTTTTCTCAGTGGAGATAATAAGACCGAGGTTCTCACAGGCTGCGTATACATGGTTCAGGGTGGTTTGCATTTCACGATGAGTTTTAGCATGTATAAGAATATCATCAGCATAGCTGATTGAGATATTGCTGGGGTTGTCTCGTATTAAATTTAATAATGCATTCATAAGAACATTGAACAAAGTGGGGCTAAGTACTCCACCCTAAATGTAAAGAGTGTGGCCATACATATGGCCACACACTTGAACACTACGTCCTCGACTGTGTGAAGATAGAACCTTTTAGGGACAGGTCCAAGCACACTGTGTGTGAAATGGCACAACACTTCATCTCTAATGGCAAGATAGCCGACATATTAAGATTGTATCCACTTTTTTGCACTTAGTAACTACATCAATTCTCATGTACAGAACCAAATACGCAATGTGCTTGAATACCTCTCACGTAAATGTGAATAACAAAGTGTGAGGCCAGACATACTGCCTCACACGCCTGTTCTCACGCATTTGTGAATAAGTTACCCTTTATGTATAGAACTAAACAAATAATGTAAATGAAATACTATGTAACATTCAGTGCCATAATATCCTGACAACGGGGGTTAATTATTATGACCCTTTGTAAACCCTACTCTGTAATCCTTTTGCGCTACCGCTCACAGGATGAGTGTGGGGTGCACAATAAAGTAGCCGCTGTAAGCGGCAAAATCAAAATCATCCTCACCCTGCCTCACACTTCTCCTCACCCTGCCTCACACTTCTCCTCACCCTGCCTCACACTTCTCCTCACCCTGCCTCACACCTCTCCTCACTCTGCCTCACACCTCTCCTCACACAGTGTGTGTGTGTGTGTGTGTCAAAAGCCATTTTCTACTTCTATTAACACACTAACACATTTAAAAGAGTGAGGCCATTTTCTATGCTGAGTTCCTTGTGATCTTCAAGGCGGCAAACAACTTATCCATTAGAAGATAACTTGCATATAATGTACAGTATATTCATGCCTATACATGTGTCTTCATGAGGAAGATGTTGAGTTTTTCTTGCTGGGAGGTTTACTTGGGTCAGTAGTCCTGGTAATATACGTACTTCGTCACCATTCACTTGAGGGAGACTCATCTGGTAAGTGGTAAGAGTCAGGGTCGTCTTGTTGAGGTTGACGCTGTTGTAACATCACAATATTCACCCAAATGTAGAAGACCAAATTATTCACTAAGTTATTCAACAATGACTCAGAAGTTGTTCATGTTATACATGCTGAGTCTATAAATTCATCAGGAGTCGAGCGAGGTGAAGCTTACTAATGACAGCAGCCCGCTCCTCCTTCCTCTCTCACGCTCTGAGTGAGAGGCGAGGGCAGACTCTTGCCACTTGCAGGGGCTTGAACACCTCACTAAGTGTTCCTATAAAAGTGTACTCAAAACACTTTCCCTGGAGAGAACTCACAATACATTCTCTCCCAAACTAAGTACCTGTGTATAAAGTCACTTCTGTAACAAAGAAAATCCAGAATAAGTGTTTACATCAGCCCTGCCACTTTAGAGTTCCAGAACTAATTTAAAACAATTGTGTGTGATATAAAAACAGCTATCACACTGTGGTCTACAGCGCCTCCTACTGCGACTATGACGGGAGCCAACACCTCACCACTCCCCCTTATCTGTTGAACCAAGCGGGAGTTGAGGGCCACACCAAGGGCCACCAGATGACCCTGGACTGATTGATTCTGCAGAAGGGACCGTGTAGAAGACGTTTAGCCCTCTGTATGATACACCAGGTACACATGGTGTGACCTACGGTGTGACCCCAGGCTGATGGTGTGACCTCAGGTGGACGGTGTGACCTCAGATAGACGGTGTGACCTCAGGCTGCTGGTGTGACCTCATGTGGACGGTGTGACCTCAGACGGAGGAGTCGGGTTATTATAGGTCTCTAGAGGCTCCTCACATCCTCTCTCACCATCGGCCAGGACCACAACGTCTGCATCACTGTCACAAACCTTTCCTGATGTCATTAATTTAAGTGATATTTTCATTCGTGGTCATAACATCAGAATATTTTGTTTCTGTTTACATCAGAGGAATTTGTCAACCACATTAAATTTGTTGATATAAACTAATCAGGTGAAAACCCAATTGGTTACGACAGTCTATTATGTTGTTGTCTGAACCGACACCAGTTAGTTCATGGTCGGACAACACGCTGAGAGAGAGATGAAGGGACGTGGTTATGATAAATTAGTTTTAATCACACACACACACACACACACACACACACACAAGATTTGATACTTTAGTGTTTGTGGCTCCTGGTGGGGGAGGACCTGGTCCGGGAGTACGAGAGTGACCACCTCTCACCAACAGGTCGTGTGCTTATGTTGACTGTGTCGTTCACCAATGTTTTCCCCAAGAGATGGTCCCACCTGGGTGGTGGCAGATGATATGACACGTTCTTCCCGAGGTGTGGTCTATTCCATCTCTTCCCTCAGCGTCATGTAACGTGGTAACCGATGGTCCGGGAACAATAAGTAGTCTTCCCTCTCCTGTCCCAGAAGAGAATCCTGCTGTTGTTGTTACAGTAGCGTCAGTCTCTCTTGATATACGTAGATCGTCGTTAAGAGTCGCGTTTTTCCTCCTAGTTGTCGGTCATTATTTCATTTCGTTCCTGTTATGTGCCGAAGGTAATAACAAGTCCAGACCTACTCCCTCACTGCTCTGACGAGGACCTGCTCGGTGAGGACGGTCACTTGTTGTGTCCCATTTTCTGGCACCAGTTGTCTCTCTTTCCTCCGGGTCATTCTACATGTCTCTCTCGGGAACTGCCTCAGGTCTCAATATTGTGCACATCACAGAGGAGTGAATTTACAGCCACAAAACACAGTGACCTCTGATTTTCCACCACCACACACCAAGATGTCCTGACAGTACCAGAGCGACCACAGTGCTGTGGTTTACCAGAAGCAACACACATGTACGCACGCACGCAGGCACGCACTCTTCCCTGACACTCCTCACCATATTACTACGTTCACTTTATAACACTTGTCCGTCACTAAAACACCAATTTTTGTCCCCAACATCCACCCACCTCGCCCTCCGCACCACACAATGTAGTACAAGTTGTCCCCTTCCTCAACAAACACGGACTGAGAGGGAGAATAATGAGACGACTTATCGAATTAATATCACCATTAAGACACACATGAAGGGAAGGAAGAGTGACTAACCAAGGATGAAGGAGGTGGAGACAAGTTAGGTCTAGCGTTTGACAAAATGTAATAATTTAAGAAAGGAGAGTAAACAGTCCACCATCACTCTTCCTTGGTCACCCTCTCTTTCACAGCCCGTAGCTCTTGGTGGCTGTATGACGTACTGTTTTGTCCTCCCCCCCCCTCCACCTTCCTACAATACAACCCCACCCCCTCCACCTCCCTACAATACAACCCCACCCTCCATCTCCCTAATACAACCCCACGCCTCCACCTCCTACAATACAACCCCACACCCTCCACCTCCCTACAATACAACCCCACACCTCCCTCCACCTCCCTACAATACAACCCCACACCCTCCACCTCCCTACAATACAACCCCACGCCCTCCACCTACACACAACCCCACACCTCCACCTCCCTACAAACAACCCCCACACCCTCCACCTCCCTACAACCCACACCCTCCACCTCCCTACAATACAACCCCACCCTCCACCTCCTCCCCAATACAACACCTCCATACAACCCCACACCCTCCACCTCCCTACAATACAACCCCACACCCTCCACCTCCTTACAATACAACCCCATCCTCCACCTCCCTACAATACAACCTCACCCTCCACCTCCCTACAATACAACCCCACCCTCCACCTCCCTACAATACAACCCCACACCCTCCACCTCTCTACAATACAACCCCACACCCTCCACCTCCCTCCAATACAACCCCATCCTCCACCTAGCACAGTTTCCAGAAGTTCATAAGGCATATAACGACAGTATAGAAAATATGTTGATGAATATCAATATTACTAGTAACGATGTGCTTAAAGTAATTAACAAACTGAAGCCTCATAAATCGCCTGGTCCAGACGAGGTATATGCTAGAATATTAAAAGAATGTAGAGATGAGTTGAGTAACCCATTAGCAGTTTTATTTAATAAGTCATTAAAATCGGGCCTAGTGCCAGAAGCTTGGAAACTTGCAAATGTAGTTCCGATTTTCAAAAAGGGTGATAAATCAATAGCATCAAATTACCGTCCCATTAGTCTCACGTCAATCATAGGTAAGTTGCTAGAGTCAATTATTGCTACAAAAATCAGAAGCCACCTTGAAACATTCAACTTAATTCATTCTTCTCAGCACGGGTTCACCCAGGGACGTTCTTGTCTCACAAATTTGCTTAGCTTTTTCTCAGAAGTATTTGAAGCGGTAGATAATGATAAGTCATATGATATAATTTATTTAGATTTCAGTAAAGCATCTGATAGAGTCCCTCATGAGAGATTGATAAGGAAGGTAGAAGCACATGGAATAGGTGGATCAGTATTAAAATGGATTAGGTCATGGTTAACTGGTAGGAAACAAAGAGTCAGCATAAATGGATTAAAGTCAGACTGGGGTGCGGTCAAAAGCGGAGTTCCCATGGATCTGTATTAGGCCCTCTGCTGTTTGTTATATTCATTAATGATCTTGATTTAGGCATAACTAGTAGGATTAGTAAATTTGCAGATGATACCAAAATGGGGAGAGTGATAAATTCAGACAGTGACTTTGAACACCTTCAAAGAGATCTAGATACCTTACATGAGTGGTCAGTAGACTGGCAAAATGAATTTTAATACTGATAAATGCAAGGTACTACAGATAGGAAGACGAATACAAACGTTAAGTATAAACTAGGTAACACGGAAATAGAAAACTCAGTTTGTGAAAAAGATCTAGGTGTATTTGTTAGCAACGACTTGAAACCTAGAAAACAATGTATTAGCGTTCGCAACAAGGCAAACAGGATTCTTGGGTTCATATCTAGGTCTGTGAGTAACAGAACTGCTGACGTTATCTTGAAACTTTACCTAGCATTAGTGAGGCCACACATGGATTATGCAGTTCAGTTCTGGTGTCCTTATTATAGAATGGACATAGATTCTTTGGAGAGAGTACAAAGAAGAATGACAAAAATGATCCATAATATTAGAAACCTTCCATATGAAGAAAGACTGAAAGCTTAGGCTTACATTCATTAGAGAGGCGTAGAGTTAGGGGAGATATGATAGAGGTGTACAAGTGGGTAAGGGATTAATAAGGGTAAAATGGAAGATGTTCTGAAGCTCAGTAATAACGAAATAACTAGAACAAATGGCTTTAAATTAGATAAATTCCGATTCAGAAAGGATATAGGCAAGCACTGGTTTGGTAATAGAGTTGTGGATATGTGGAATAGGCTACCGAGTGCTATAGTAGGATCGGGGACGCTAGGGAGCTTCAAGACGAAGTTGGATAGGCACATAGAAGTGCTGGGATGGGTGTGAAAGGGATCTGCCCTGTATGGGCCAGTCGGCCTCCTGCAGTATCCCACTTTCTTATGTTCTTATGTTCTTATGTAACACAACCCCTCATTTTACTGACACCTTTAGAACTACCCGGGAGAGAATAACACTACATATGCCGAGAGTGACGACGGTCAACTGGCTAACCATTACCCCGGAACACGAGCCACCAGTCGATAAACATCCAGGTTCCCGATTACTGTTGGCTAGACAGAGGCAAATGGCCTAAAGAAACTTGCCCATAGTTTCTTCTTGCCTTGGAATCGAACCCGGGGGCTTTCACTTGTAAGACGAGCATGTAGACCATTACATCAGAGGTCGGAAAAAAATATAAATCATACTATCTGGTGATATTTCCTGCACTGTGCTCTCTAAGTATCCTTGTCCTTATACACATCTGTTCACGTCAGTCAAAAAGTTTCCCCATGTATAAACTCTCATATTATTTTCTTCCTCTCCTGGTTTTCTTTAACTAATAACTTTATCTTTAAGTTTATCCTATCTCGTTCTCTACACTTCTCTTATGTCCTCATACTTCTTTAATTCAGTCCCACACTTATTCCCTCATTCTTCATTCCATTCCATTTGTTATTGTGACGTTTTCCTTCTTCGGTGTTCACTCTCCCTCCTCGTGTGTTACCGAGACATACAACCTGCCTCTCACTCTCACACTACCATGTATCACACCAGCCTCAAGTTTACCTCTACAGACACTCCGCCACACTGACAAACTTTCCTCAGGGCGTCCGTCACCTTCATACGCTCCAACACTCCATAATGTCCTCCATTTATCAAACTCCACAAAATGTATTCCCCAAAGTTTGTTTTGATCTAGAGTGTTTCCCACACCTCTCTTTAACTACATCTCCCACGGTGACTGATCACACACCACCGCTTGACTTACTCCTGATAATCACTTTTAAATATTCCTCTTCGTTTTTCCCGAGTCAAAAAATAACCCAAGAAGAACGGAACACTCGTCAACTGCACTGGCTGACCATTAACCCAGAGCACAGTCTACAAGATGATTGACTTCAAGATGTCCCTATACTGTTAGGTTGACAGAGGCAAATGGCGTAAGGATATTTCATATAGTTTCACCCTACCATGCTGACCACAGGTCTTCCCACCACCAATCACTGCAACAAACTCCAACATCCAGTACCCACCATCACCAACATACACTGTAACACACGTCAAAATTCAGTACCCACCATCACCAACATACTCTGTAACATACACACCAACATTCAGTACCCACCACCACCAACATACACTAACACAAACACCAACATTCAGTACCCACCATCACTAACATACACTGTAACACACATCAACATTCAGCACCCACCACCACCGACATACACTGTAACACACACCAACATTCAGTACCCACCATCACCAACATACACTGTAACACACACACATCAACATTCAGTACCACCATCACCAACATACACTGTAACACACACCAACATTCAGTACCACCATCACCAACATACACTGTAACACACACCAACATTCAGTACCCACCATCACCAACATACACTGTAACACACACCAACATTCAGTACCACCATCACCAACATACACTGTAACACACACACACCAACATCCAGCAATTTCACCCACCACCAACATACACCGTAAGACACACCAACATTCAGTACCCACCATCACCACATACACTGTAACACACTGTTATGACTGTGTCAGATGTCATTTTTATATAACTTGCTTCCATGTTCCATATTATTCCTGTAATGATGTGTTGTATTTACTATTATATAATCTAGTCACCTTAACCCTGTGCTGTTAAGGTTTTATCTGTTATTATTTGTTCAAACCCATTTTGTATTGTAACAAGCATTCTTTGTTCTCTAACGACCATCTGCATCGTTAAACGACCCACCGGCGGGTCGCGTGGCGGGAGCCGACCTTATATATAGGACCCACCAAC
This sequence comes from Homarus americanus, assembly GCF_018991925.1. Taxonomy (NCBI): domain Eukaryota; kingdom Metazoa; phylum Arthropoda; class Malacostraca; order Decapoda; family Nephropidae; genus Homarus; species Homarus americanus. Next base: position 21,023 of record NW_024717339.1, on the reverse strand, counting down.
TGACTTGAGTTAGTTCAGTCCTCTTGTCATACAGTACACATCCTTTGAGTGTCACTTGTTACTTATACTTAATTTATTTGTGTTGTTCCTGTCGCCACCAATGTGGTATATCTATGTGAGTACCTATTTATGTCTCTGTTTGTGTCCATCAGTATTTGCTTAGTTGTATTCAAGTAATTCAGTGTTGTTTCACGTTAGTTAATTTCAGTGATAGTTTTTATGTTTATGCAGTGTTAACGTAATCCAATGCTTTATTTTTATTCTTTTGATGTTTCGATGTTTTGTATCACTTGTGTCTTAAAAGTTTCGATGGTGAATCAATTTGTTGTGACAGCCTACGAGGCTCTTTATTGTGTTAATATTTAATCAATTAAATGCTTAAAGGTTTACTTTACTTATTTTTATTCTCTTATAATTTACTTCACTTTTTGTTTGGTTACGCCTAGAACCTGGATATTTAAGTAAATTAAGAGACGGCGTAACAACACCAACACTCAGTACCCACCATCACCAACATACTCTGTAACACACACACACCAACATTCAGTACCACCACCACCAACATACACTGTAACACACACCAACATTCAGTACCCACCATCACCAACATACACTGTAACACACACCAACATTCAGTACCCACCATTACCAACATACTCTGTAACACACACACCAACATTCAGTACCACCACCACCAACATACACTGTAACACACACCAACATTCAGTACCACCATCACCAACATACACTGTAACACACACCAACATTCAGTACTCCACTAATATACTCTAAAATATTACACAAAATTCAACATTCAGTTCTAATTATCACCAACAATACATACACTGTAACATTACACTCAACATTCAGTAATCATCACTATTGATACACTGTAACACACACCAACATTCAGTACCACCATCACCAACATACACTGTAATACGCCAACATTCACTACCAGCTGAGCTTCAACATTTTCTCTCAGGTTTTGCATAACGTCGTCTTTAAGTGAACATTAAGTCTCTATTGCCAGTCCAGGAAGACACGGAATGTTGCCTTTTGTGTGTGTGTGTGTGTGTGTGTGTGTGTGTGTGTGTGTGTGTGTGTGTGTGTGTGTTTTATAATCAAACACAATGGCATTTTACTGGGCTTTAATTTTTCCCATGGTGATTTCTTTTCACATGAAGCGAATGTTTGTTATTGTGAAAGAAGGAAAATAATAACTTTGTGTCTTCATCCAAAAACAAGAGTCGAGGATAATTTTTACAGCAACGTTATTCTGAAGAAAAAAATACTCGGCTTTTACTAAATAATTCTTCTATTTCTCTTTCACCAATTGGTATTTTTCTCTCTGTTCTTCCTCACTTTATTTAATTCACGTCTCAAAGCTTCATTACATGTTTCTTATTCATTTTTGTACTAAAAAAATGACCGAGAAAATATTATATCAATTGTTCAACTACAGTTATTCCTTCCAAATATTCTGTATACTTTCTTGACTAAGATAAAATTCCTCTCATTATATTCTTCCCACCATAATATATAACCCAATATTTAATCACTAAGAGAAATATGTTTGTGTGTTTATATAATTACAATGATTTGTTTACATCATATATACAAGTTTATATAAGTGAAGCTCAGATTTATGTGATTACCAGCGATGATCGATGAGCTGTGATTACTCTCAACTAACCTTTAAATAACTAAGGAATTTTAATGTTGTGGGAGTGTTAATGTCACACCTGTCTAAATTATTCCAACTTAAGATTAGTCTCGTTGGTCCATTTGTCTTACTTGATACCAACACGTTTTACTGATTGATTATTTTTTTATTTTCCTCAACAGCTAAAAAAGTAAGTAAAAAAAAACCCGTCACAATGACTACTGATACCATAATAAATATAGTTCTTTTTACCAGAGTATAATGTTGCAGAAGTACAATGATTTACGTATCATATTTCACCATTACGATAAAATAATTAAATTCTCCTCTGTATCATAATACTGGATGTTCATCATAAAACGTCATAACTCACTATCTCAGACTCAGTTGTTCATTGTGTGTAAGGGGTGTCTGTTATGGTCATATAGGCTGTCTACTACACCAAAGCAGAATCCTAACCTAACCTAACCTAATCTAACCTAACCTAACCTAACCTGACAATATTAACCAACCCAAACCACATTCATCAACACACATAGTATCATAATTCCTTTTTCTAATTAAAATATTTTTTGAGACAACAATGAATCCGTTGTTCAATTAAGTAACATATATTGACCTAATTATTCTAGGATATACCTCAGTAAAACATTGTAATCTGTCCAGCAAGTGATGTTATGGTATAAGTGTAACATAATCCTCTTTACTACAGCTTCAAGATCCATTGCCTTAATTTCCTTTGTAAACAGTCGTATATTGATAACTCTTAATAGTGTGTTTCAATTAACCTTCAGTGTCATTACTGTCACAGAGTCCCGAGGAACGTGAAGATTCATCGTCTTGGTATTACAGAACCTCCAGCATCTTACAGTATCACGAACCATCTTGACTAATGTATCAAATGACCACGACTCCTTCCCATAAATAATTACATCACCATTACTTTAGTCAAGACAAGACCCTCCAATACATAATAACAGACTGTCATCATCACCGAAATGCTCAATACCATATATCAGTAACGTGCTCTTAACTGTCCTGGTGTTTCATGATTTACTTTATAATGTGTCATAACTCTGAGCTCCGAAACATCATAATTAACTGCCTTTAATCATCATAAAGATCTTCCCCGGGCCACATAATTCACCTACCTGAAGCTCAATGATTCATTTTTCCAGACGGCAACGATTTAATTTAATTACCACAGAGGATCATAACTCACAGTAAACATACTAACTCTTCCTTATCACCTTCAGAGATCTGGCGTCTTGCTTCTTCTTCTCAACTTGTGGATCTTTATTTCTTAGTGGGGCTGTTTTTTGTTCAAGACCCGAGATATTCTTTAAAAACACAAACATAAATATATATATATATATATATATATATATATATATATATATACTTTATTTTTAGTCCATATAACACGCGGACTTTGAACATATAATCAACGACCTCACCAGCAAGGAATCGAACCCTCGACCTACTGGGTGTGACTAGGGAACGCTTACCGGCTAAGCCACAAGGACACTAAAAGCAGTTCTAGACTCTGTTATATTTCACACAAAGCCTGTTCATCGAGCTGATGGCAGTTTCCCATTGAGGTTCACGGCGCCATCAGCTCGATGAACAGGCTTTGTGTGAAATATAACAGAGTCTAGAACTGCTTTTAGTGTCCTTGTGGCCTAGCCGGTAAGCGTTCCCTAGTCACACCCAGTAGGTCGAGGGTTCGATTCCTTGCTGGTGAGGTTGTTGATTATATGTTCAAAGTCCGCGTGTTATATGGACTAAAATTGAAGTATATATATGTACCTCGCGTTTCATACCAGCTGGATTCGGTAAAATGCTACTGACACCACATAAGAGGCACGGGCAGTTTCCCAATGAGGTTCACGGTGCCATCAGCTCGATGAACAGGCTTTGTGTGAAATATAACAGAGTCTAGAACTGCTTTTAGTGTCCTTGTGGCCTAGCCGGTAAGCGTTCCCTTGTCACACCCAGTAGGTCGAGGGTTCGATTCCTTGCTGGTGAGGTTGTTGATTATATGTTCAAAGTCCGCGTGTTATATGGACTAAAAATGAAGTATATATATGTACCTCGCGTTTCATACCAGCTGGATTCGGTAAAATGCTACTGACACCACATAAGAGGCACGGGCAGTTCCCAATGAGGTTCACGGCGCCATCAGCTCGATGAACAGGCTTTGTGTGAAATATAACAGAGTCTAGAACTGCTTTTAGTGTCCTTGTGGCCTAGCCGGTAAGCGTTCCCTAGTCACACCCAGTAGGTCGAGGGTTCGATTCCTTGCTGGTGAGGTTGTTGATTATATGTTCAAAGTCCGCGTGTTATATGGACTAAAAATGAAGTATATATATATATGTACCTCGCGTTTGATACCAGCTGGATTCGGTAAAATGCTACTGACACCACATAAGAGGCACGGGCAGTTTCCCAATGAGGTTCACGGCGCCATCAGCTCGATGAACAGGCTTTGTGTGAAATATAACAGAGTCTAGAACTGCTTTTAGTGTCCTTGTGGCCTAGCCGGTAAGCGTTCCTTAGTCACACCCAGTAGGTCGAGGGTTCGATTCCTTGCTGGTGAGGTCGTTGATTATATGTTCAAAGTCCGTGTGTTATATGGACTAAAAATGAAGTATATATATGTACCTCGCGTTTCATACCAGCTGGATTCGGTAAAATGCTACTGACACCACATAAGAGGCACGGGCAGTTTCCCAATGAGGTTCACGGCGCCATCAGCTCGATGAACAGGCTTTGTGTGAAATATAACAGAGTCTAGAACTGCTTTTAGTGTCCTTGTGGCCTAGCCGGTAAGCGTTCCCTAGTCCCACCCAGTAGGTCGAGGGTTCGATTCCTTGCTGGTGAGGTCGTTGATTATATCTTCAAAGTCCGCGTGTTATATGGACTAAAAATGAAGTATATATATGTACCTCGCGTTTCATACCAGCTGGATTCGGTAAAATGCTACTGACACCACATACGAGGCACGGGCAGTTTCCCAATGAGGTTCACTGCGCCATCAGCTCGATGAACAGGCTTTGTGTGAAATATAACAGAGTCTAGAACTGCTTTTAGTGTCCTTGTGGGCTAGCCGGTAAGCGTTCCCTAGTCCTACCCAGTAGGTCGAGGGTTCGATTCCTTGCTGGTGAGGTCGTTGATTATATGTTCAAAGTCCGCGTGTTATATGGACTAAAAATGAAGTATATATATGTACCTCGCGTTTCATACCAGCTGGATTCGGTAAAATGCTACTGACACCACATAAGAGGCACGGGCAGTTTCCCAATGAGGTTCACGGCGCCATCAGCTCGATGAACAGGCTTTGTGTGAAATATAACAGAGTCTAGAACTGCTTTTAGTGTCCTTGTCGCCTAGCCGGTAAGCGTTCCCTAGTCACACCCAGTAGGTCGAGGGTTCGATTCCTTGCTGGTGAGGTCGTTGATAATATGTTCAAAGTCTGCGTGTTATATGGACTAAAAATGAAGTATATATATATATGTACCTCGCGTTTCATACCAGTTGGATTCGGTAAAATGCTACTGACACCACATAAGAGGCACGGCCAGTTTCCCATTGAGGTTCACGGCGCCATCAGCTCGATGAACAGGCTTTGTGAAATATAGAGTCTAGAACTGCTTTTAGTGTCCTTGGCCTAGCCATTAAGCGTTCCTAGTCACCCAGTAGGTCGAGGGGTTCGATTCCTTGCTGGTGGTTCGTTGATTATATGTTCCAAGTCCGCGTGTTATATGGACTAAAAATGAAGTATATATGGTACCTCGTGTTTCATACCAGCTGGATTCAGTAAAATGCGACTGACATCCACATAAGCGGCACGGGCAGTTCCCAGTGGGAGGTTCACGGCGCCATCAGCTCGATGAACAGGCTTTGTGTGAAATATAACATAGTCTAGAACTGCTTTTAAAGTCCTTGTGGCATGGTGGGTAACGTTCCCTGGTCCCACACAGGAGGTCGAGGGTTCGGGTCCTGACTGGTGAGGTTGTTGATTATATGTTCAAAGTCCCCATGTTATATGGACTAAAGATGAAATATATATATATATATATATATATATATATATATATATATATATATAATATATATATATATATATATATATATATATATATATATATATATATATATATATATATATATATATATGCAAGTAAATCACTGTAGGTACGCGTGATCCAGGTATATGCTGATAACCACAAGGAAAAAGAAAACACGAAGTTCCCAAGCGCTTTCGTGTAATTCACATGTTCAGGGGTGAGTACAGTCTGTACTCACCCCTGAAGATGTGAATTACACGAAAGCGCTTGGGAACTTCGTGTTTTCTTTTTCCTTGTGGTTATTAGCATATACCTGGATCACACGCACCTACAGTGATTTACTTGCATATATATATATATATATATATATATATATATATATATATATATATATATATATATATATATATATATATATATATATATATATATATATATATGTGTGTGTAACCGGTCGGAATTCTCTCATTTGGTGGTTTTGATTATAGTGGATGGTAATGCAGTGGAAGCGCCCCTTTGAGAAAAAACCCGACCCAGCAAAAACACAATTAATTTTCAAAAAATATTCTCCGTGACCCGTGGAAAGATAGCACCTGTGATTGGGGTGAATGAGACGCACTGTAAAATTTGACACTTTTATTCTCTCCAACACTACAACCACAATCAATAATGGTACACCAACATTTGCGCACCTCTTAGCCTGGCTTAAAACACTACATTGGGGAACAAAGGTTACACATGATATCAAAAATAGGTAGAAATATTAAATACCTTACGGTAACAGTGCTACTTACACCAGAATGAGGAGCACATCTGAAAACAGTTCCTCGTTATCTCACAGCCTTTAGTGACACATAAACATTAGAAAACAATAGTATCAAAATTTTTTTAGGAATATTAACTACACCCAACAAGACAATATCAGTCACTGAGAAATAATATCAAAATATTAGGACATGTTACCGACACACATGTACAGGCTTTAGGGCATTCAACAGGATAATATCAGTCACTGAGAATTAGTATCAACAATATTAAGAAATTATTAACTCCACCATGAACAGGCCTTAAGGGCATTCAGCAAAATAAAATCAGTCACTGAGAAATGGTATCAAAATATGAAGAAATCATTAACTCCACCATGAACAGGCCTTAAGAGCATTCAACAAAATAATATCAGTCACTGTGAAATGGTATCAAAATATGAAGAAATTATTAACTACACACATGGATGACCCACAACTACTACAATCCTAACTGCCCAATAACCCGAAGGGTGTAAACTAGCCTGCCAAGGAGGCCGGCATTTACAAGAAACCCGAAAAAATCACTCATGACCCATCAGGCAGGCGGGTGCTCCGCTGTTTTGTCAGTATTTTCTCCAGATCTCAGGAGTCATGAATGTTTTTCTCCACCAATACCCGTAAAACATGCTTCTTAAACTCACCCATAGGTTCAGAATGCACCCGTATTTTTAAGGCACTAACAAACCCTTCACAACTTTGGATAGGAATTCTTACGTCTCACGTGTGAAAATCAACCATGAGGAGTGCTGTTTTCACACCTGGACTTAGTAAATTCTAAACACACCTTACCACCATTTCCCGTAACATGCATCACACAAGCTCAGAGCACTCCCATACTGGGGAGATAAAATGTCTCTAAGCACCCACTAGACTCCTGGTCTCAGTGTGTGACCGTTCATTCTCAAGACTGCCTCAGTTTACACTCAGTACATCCATGAACCGGAAGAGAGCGACTGCCAGTCAGCCAATGAAACCTGTCCAGCTGAGGGGGGTTCTATTTTCCCATTAATAAGAGGTTTCTGCTAAACTTGCAGAAGATATGTGGTGTTGTAAACCAAGGTGGGGAAGATTTGGTGACCCAATCGAGCGTCAACCCAGGTCGCCTATCCCACGTAGTTAGCTGTCAGGGGCCCTCGTTAACTTCGGGAAGTCCCAGCAAAAACTCGCTAACCAGTGACAAAACTGCTTCGATAGTTCCAATCTCGTCCATCGCCAGTCGTCAAATCTCAATCATGTGGGTTCTGCCGAAACCCTGCAATGAACTCTCTGTTAGCTATTGTTAACTTTTAATCTGCCCTATCTAAACCCTCTCTGAGATAGAATAAAACTTACTTGCGACATGTGGGCGAGGAGACCTTACAACGTGATCGTTTTTCCTGGACTGACGCGCATGAGACATCCTGTCTGTCCTATCGCTTTCGCGTGACTGAGGACCAGCCAGGCTGCCAGGCTCGTCTCCATCCAAGGCGTACGCTTGGGCCCAGTGACATATTTACCCCCATAACTAATAGCTTCGTTGGGACACACGTAACATATTTAGACTAAGAAACGATCTATAATCATTTTAAATTTAATAAATGTCATTTAATTTCATGATTCGAGTCCATATTAATTCGCTAGAGTACATTTAATATCTTGTAGGCCTAATTCCAAAAGCTCTCACTACGTGTGGGTAGGCGCCACCCTCGCTCAGTCAACCTGTCACGTAGGCTTTGATGACTCAGCATATCGGCACATTGGTTATTTACATACTAACGTCTCTAAATATCACACCGAAATTTCTGAATATTACATATATATAAACATGCTAAATTATGGTAATTGCTGGTTTATTGTAAAATTCACTGTTTCATTTAAGACGTCGTTTATATTTAGAGGATAGCCAAATTATACCTAAAGTAGGTTAGGTAAGGTTAGGTTAGCTTAAGTAAGGTTAGGTTCAGTTAGGTTAGATTAGGTTAGGTTAAGTTTTCTATGAAATTATTAATCAATATGTATCATAAAAATATACAAGATAAAGAAATATATGGAAATTATCGCTATCAGGCGAAGGTAAATAAGGTCGAGTAACATATAGTAATACATTGGAAGACATATTTCAGGAAATCTTCCTATGTGTATAATTTATATTGTTGTAGTATGCTTTAGCAAGACAAAAATGAATTATTATTGGTGTCAATATTGGTTACAATCTGAATAAAAAATAAACTATATTTTATCTAGACCACCTCAACCGGAGAATTATAAAATATATATAGTCAGTTTCAATGACTTATACAGAAATGTTACTTCAACTGTTAGTTATTTGGTGATAACAGAATATGGTAGATTTTTTCTTAAATTACTTCTGCTTGTGTCAATTATCCATGGCACCTAGTTGAGTCATCTTCTATTACGAGTAACATGCAGAGTACAGTGACAATAACTATACTACACCTGAACAGAAAAACAATACGGTAGGGTTGAAATTACCTCGACCAAAATAAAAACAACGATTAACAGAATTTCCTAACCTAATACGGTAAATAATTTAACTGGAAGAAGTAATGGCAGCTGTTGTTGTTAGTAAGGTACAAGAGAACAACAGAATGTACAGTTTACCTCCTGGGTCCATAATGTTCTCCTCATAATTTGTCAGAATCATTAATGATGAAATACGGCGGCAGCTCGTAACGTCTTACCTATATATAGTAGAGGTATGACGTACGAGCTTTCCCTGTATTTCGTCATCATTAACTCCCCCTGCTCAGAAACACCTACAGGAGCACACACCCATACACACATTACCTGGTATACCATCTTAAGATTTGAAACATGGTGGGATTCATTTTATCTTTCAGTCATGGTATTTAATTAGGCTGTCCCTATGACTTAGAGTTACCAACAACCATTACACTCCATGTCCCACACACGTTAGTCATGTCCAGTTAACGAGACGGTCACATAAAACACATTACTAATGAGTAACATCTCTAGCATAACTTATGTTAAAATTATCACATAATTCATTGCAGGTCGTAAAGTAAGAGTCTAAGCAGAGAAGCCTCCGTCACCTGCTGGACCACATGTTTACTGCCATTACAAGTCAGATGGGGCGCCGGTTGGTAGAACGGTACCGCTTTTGCCTCGCAAGCGAGACGTCACGGGTTCGATTCCCGGGCCGGTGGAAAGTTGTTTTGACACACTTTCCAGCCTCCCTTGGTCCCTGTTCACCAAGCAGCAAAGTAGGTGCCTGCTGTAAATCGAAAGCTGCGAATTCGCTTTCAGGGACAAGTTGTTGGAGCTTCCAAAGACTTGCTTAGACATAAGCCATTGACTCTTCATGCTTGTATGCCCTTGACTGTTCAGGCTTCTACGCCCTTAACTCATGAGACATAAAGGCAAGCATGAACTTAACATGCTTCCCTGTTGGGCACTGTAAACGCTTCTGCGCTTCACCTTACACAAGGATGTAGGTTGGTGCCTCATAAATAAAAAAATAAAAAAAATACAACTCAGAAGGTTCAAGAGGCAAAACACCGCGTCAGGGCAAACTTATGCATTGTCTTATTGAATTTGGTTTGATTTACAGTTGCGGTTCACACTGCCTGTAGAACACACACAGACACACACACGCACACATACAAACACACACACACACACGCGCGCGCGTATTAAACATATATATAGGATGTATTGCTTAAGTAGTAAACAAAATTTAATTAGATTAATCAGTGTTGATTACGTCATGATGAAGAGGAAAACGAGAAATTACACGGGATAAAACATAAAATCAGGGCAACTGAACGGTATGCTGGACGGGTAAATAAGATAAATAAATAGGATAAAACACATGCTTGTAGACAGCCCATTATTTACCTTATTTACTTAATGGCCACCCGCTAGAGGTGGCTATGCTAAGGAAAGGAGGCCAGTGGCCTGTGCAGAATCCCCCATTGTTCTTGATATACTAGAGACTGTCAGTTGACTGAAAATGTTCAAAGGAGTATCACCAGACTGGTGTCTTCACTACGGCACCTCAGGTACCCAGAGAAATTAGAACACCTGCAATTGCCTAGCTGATAGGAGGGCAAGGGGTAATCTAATATTTAGTCGAGTATTCATAGCTGGAGCTGGCGGATGCCCGCCCCATTTGGGGTCACAGCTTAAGGTTGAAGAAGCCGAGGTTTAGAAAATTGTCAGGTCAAACTTTTTTAGAGTGAGGATTGTCAACTCTTACAACAGTCTGCCAGAGAGCTCTGTGACGGCAACAAGTGTAAGCTCATTCAAGACCAGACTTGACCATCACTGGCGCAGGTACAGATACACCATACACTCTGGAACCAGTATTTTCCCAGTACTTGCAAATATTGTGTAACAAAGACGTGATCGACCGTCCAAGTGGCTAATGAGGTCAATGGCGAAGATAATAAGTAATTCAGGGGCGGCACTATACACAAAGGTTAATAGCCATTTTTACCGCTGGACAGCCGTAATCATAGGAGTGATAAGAGAAGTGAAAGTAATTATGGGGAGTGATAAGAATTAGTGTTGTTGTGTACTACGCGAGGAGACGATGGTGAGTCAGTTCGTGTCATAATGAGGAACAAGGCATGTATATGCTGAATTGGCTTGATGTTCATCCAGACGGGCCAGGCCCCTGGACGATAACATACGGCAGTACCCCGCAACTGATCGCCCTAAACACACAGAGGCTGTCTGGTCCAAGCCAAACCTGCAACACGTAAGTGTGAAAATATTGTGTTTCACTGTGGACGTGAAGAATATTAATTGAGTAACTTCTGATGATATGCAGCTTGTGTTGTGTTTACTATTAAGATAATGTACTCATTTGTGTGCTAATATTAGGAAAATGTATAAACGTGATATGTCACCTAACCTTCAGTTTTATGCTTAGGTCTGTGTGCAAACTACGCCCACTACGAAGAGGGGCCTGTTGAGCATTATCAGTTCAGTCCATGATCCATTTGGTTTCATTTCCCCTTTCCTCATTACAGCAATGATGATATTTCAGGACGAATGCTGACGAAGGCGAGGGTGGGATGAAACCCTAGCTGAATATAATAGCCTTGCCTGGCAACAGCGACTGGAGGACTTGGCACAGCTTTCCAATTTCTGATTCCCAATCGCTATGGGTCATATGCCCTAAGACTGGCACTTTCAATACAACTGCATCATTTGCAATGCCTCACAGATGTCTTATAGCATGGTTTATCACATGCAGGTGAGGGACTAGTCCGGAAACATCCAGTGCACCTTTGTGTATGGAAGAGCAGGACTGGCACCCTTGAAATGGCAGACCGCCTTCGGCTGGAACTCAGATATAGTCGTACTAGCTACAAATACCGACAAATTGATAAGAAAAGAGCTGAGCGTGAAGTTTGAAAGGACGTCCACAGAGCAAGAAGACTTTATAAGGATGCTGCACAACTTAGTAGGATCATCATTGTTTAGAAAAGGAAGGAACCACCTCTTGAGGAATACTGCTTCTTCGGCATGTATGGTACCCCAAGTAACATCAGTCGGTAGACTCCTCCGCCTGTGGTGTGCTATAACTGTTTCGGGGTCAATCATGAGGCGAAATACTGTCACAAGACAGCATCCTGCAGCATCTGCACAGGAATGCATAGCACAAGGAGCTGCCCCACCAAGGAAGCTGCCTCTCGGGAGGAGAGAGAGCAGGCCCCCCCAACTGGGAGGCAGTGTCTGAGGTGCAGGGAGGAGGGTGTGACGGCCTGGCACCCAGGTTGTCCTGGGAGGCCGCCTCCACCAACATTAGCCGTCCCACTCAGTGATGCCAACGGCAACACTGCCGGGTCGCCTCCGTCGCCTGAAATCAACAGCTATACCTCCTCACCCAGGAGGCAGTGTCTCAGGTGCAGGGAGGACGGTGTGACGGCCTGGCACCCAGGTTGTCCTAGGAGGCCGCCTCCACCCACATTAGTAGACTCACTCAGTGATGCCAACGGCAACACTACCGGGTCGCTTCCATCGCCTGAAACCAATAGCCACACCTCCCCACCCAGGAGGCAGTGTCCCAGGTGCCTGGCACCCAGGTTGTCCTGGGAGGCCACCACCTCCCACAATAGCGGTCCCACTCAGTGATGCCAACGCGGCCGGATCGCCTCCACCACCTGAAGTCAGCAGGCACAGTGACTCTCCTTCGTTAACCAATGCAGGTCAAGTTAAAGCCTGCCAAGTAAGTGTACCAGTGAACAATGACAGTGATAGTGTCAGTGGAGCTTCTGAAGGAGCTGGTGCCTCCTCTCATAATGATACGAACTTGAGGGTGAGTAGCCAGAGCGAGACTGATAGTGATGGAAGCGTGAATTGGGAGAATGAGCCCCAGACTGCCAGCGTGGTCTCTTTAATAACCCCAGGTCTGAAAACTGTCCATAACCCTGTACTTCTTCCAAAATTTAAAGAGGAGGAACTCGCGGGACTAATGAAGGAACCTGTATATAAAAATCCTACTGGGATAAGGGCTGTGAGGCACATTATCAAGAACTCCGAGGGTGATGAATTTGAAACGGTTAACTTATTGGTCAGGTTGATCTATGAAGCCAACGCGCGACTCACTATACTAAGTTCAAGGTTGAACGAGTAACACAAACGCTTAGGTTCATTTCATGGAGCATCCGGAGAGTTAACGGCAGAATTAATGACCTACAATAGTTTGTTAAAGTTTTTAACATTGATGTAATTGCTTTACAAGAACCTTACACGTCCAGCACCCAGAAGAAAGCTGCACCCAGGATAGCTGGGTTTACAGCATAAATAGTGGAGCAAAAAGTGGCCTGCTCACTTATGTAAAGTATGGTCTGGTGGATCAAAACTCACAATGATGAAAGTATTCACTATCAACAATTTACAGTAAAGACAGCAAACAGTAAATTTTCGCTGTATAACATCTATGTTCGGTGTAATGAACTGCGAGCGGACGTGTTACCAAAGCCATCAGGTAACAATGCTATGCTGTGTATGGGTGACTTTATCTCTCATCACACTGTCCTCGGTGATGTCCAGTGTAACTCTAATGGGAGGGTGTTCGTGAATTACATCAATAATCATAATATCACTGTATACGACACACACAAAGTGACACATCTGATGGGGGGGGGGGCAGACTTGACTATGTTATTGGGTATAACCTAGTAGACAGTAATGTCAAGGCTAAGGTCATCTCAGACTACCTAGTCAGTGATCATTATGCAATACTTACTGAAAATACTGTTGCTTATGTCAAGTGTGAACCCCATCCTAAGCTCAGAATTAACATCCCAGATAATCTTAAACTGCACTTCAAGGCCTACATCCACATATGGCATTCTGGATATACACCTGGGTCAGTGATGAATTTTGCTGTGATCTTGTAAATGTCATGACCACATATTATACCACCTAGGTTAAGTGAAGGAGAAAGGGGGGGCAGCACTAAGCCACCTCTGTGGACACACATGACCCCATCCTCACCAAAGGAGGAGAGAAGGCAAAACAGCTTGCCAACACCTTTAAGCAAAATAAAACAAGTGATAAACTCCTGGCATTCCTCAAAGCTAACAGAGCATTTCGTGAACTCAAAGGTCAGGTGAGAAACACCTATTGGGAACAATTCTTACAGGGGATTAATAGAACAACCACTCTAGCAGAAGTGTGGAGCAAAATTAGAGCCATTACCAAGTCACCCATCCCAGTCCAACTGCATCACAGCCCTGCAGAATATGCTGACATGCTATTAGACCAATGGTCTAGTGTGTCACAAATCATTTCCCTGCCTCTTGACATACAGCAATATCTTAAAACCACACACATTAATAGGGGTTTCAATATTGAAATAGCCTGTTCCTCACCAGACCTCACCGACCAGTTTCCTATAACGCACCACGAACTAACAACAGGACTAATAAAAGGTGAATTGTCCACCCCTGGTGAGGTTGGCATAACCTATAACACCCTAATATTGTTAAATGAGGTCCCTAACCATCCACTGCTTGACCTGTGTCAAATGAGCCTCACACAGGATATTCTGCCTCAGATATGGACTCATTGAAACAGTACCAATCCCTAAAGCTAACTCCCCAAACTTCAGGCCCATTTCACTCACATCCTGTATGTGTAAAGTCCTTGAAAGAGTTGTTCTCAACCGTCTCATGTTTCAAGTCAAAAATAAATTGGCCCATAAACTGTATGGGTTCATGCCCGGGCTCAGCACACAAACATGCTTTGCAGAATATCTTGTTCACTCAAACATTAAGACACAAACAGCCTTCATAGACCTTAAATCAGCCTTTGATGTAGCTAATAGAGACAATATACTTGAGCAACTAGCTAATTTTGGCATCCAAGGTAACCTCCTGACATGGATAAAGGGTTATCTGCCCAACAGGTATGCCAGTGTTCGGCTTAGGGGAGTCAAAAGTGCCAGAATGAGATCATTTGAGTTTGGCACGCCTCAGGGAGGAGTGTTAAGTCCTATGATCTTTAATATACTGATGCACAAGCGTTTTGCTGACATTCCAGTTCAGCCAAACGAGGCTGTAATATGCTATGCTGATGATATCTGCATTATGACACAGACCAGCTCAGGCTCCAAGCCTTGTTGGATGTATTTGCACAGAGTACTGTGGAATGTGGTCTCATAAAATCTGTTGACAAGACGAGGGTCCTCAATCCTTGTCCTGCTCACCCTCTGTCCCTTGACTTTAACATTAACAGCATACCCTTCGAACTATGTAGCTCTTATAAATATCTTGGAATATGTCTGAATGACGCAAACTTCGTCGGCAACCTTCGTGCCAAACTAATGCAGAGCATTAAACCTCTCAGAACCCTTGTTGGCAAGAGCTATGGAATTAACATCACCTATGCTCGTATTTTCCATCTTTACTTCATTCGTTCTGTAGTTGACTATCATGCTCTCCATCTTGTGACTATTCCGCCTAAACAACTCAACAGCTTTGAAGTAGTGCAAAATGAAGCCATGCGCATAATTCTAGGTTGCCCAAAATCAGCCAGAATTGTAAACATGATGAAAGAGCTCGGACTGCCCTCCCTATCTGAGAGGATAGCTCCACTTAATACCATGTTTTGTGTCAAAGTTTTGAAGAACAATGGTTCTCAAACTACAGCTCAAACTGAGTTGATGTTCTATCTAAGTAATCCCGACCATCTCGCTCACCTTCCACAAAAGACTCTCTTTGGGGCGTGGCTTCATAAAAGTTTTGCAGATCTCTTGAAACTGAATGTCCCAATCACCGCACACAAACCCATTAATGCCATTCCTCCTTGGCTGGATATCTCAGTTTCAATATATTACACTCCTGTTGGTATTAAGCAAATGTCAAACACCGATGTGATGAGATGTGTCACACTAGAAACTATTAACAGACACATAGAGAGTATTAAATCAATTGAGTGTTATGCTTTTACTGATGGTTCTGTGCAGATAAACAGAGGTAGAACAGGCTGTGCAATTGTAATATATAAAGAAAAAGAGATGATAGTGTCAAACAAGCAAAGGCTGAACAACTGGGCCAGCACAACACAAACTGAACTAACTGGAATCTATTTAGCTACAGACTACCTTAAAGAAAATGGAGGTGGGGTGATATTCTGTGACTCTCAAAGTGCTTTGAAATCAATGAACAGCCTGTCAGGTTCTATGTCTAAAGTTGTATGTGATATTAAAAGAAATGTGATAACTGCCAATGAGAAAAACTCTCGTATCGAATTTGGGTGGATTCCGTCCCATGTTGGAATTAGGCATCATGACCGTGCTGATAGACTGGCCAATGAGGCATGTAAGAAAGAAAATGTTACATAAGAACATAAGAAAATAAGGAGTCTGCAATAGGCCGGTTAGCCTGTGCATGGCAGCTGCTGTCGAGAGTTACTACCACTCTCTATCATCCATGAATCTATCTAGCCTCCTTTTGAAACTTTCCAGAGTTCCCGCACTTACTACAAAGTTGCTAAGTTTGTTCCACTCGTCCACCACCCTATTTGTGAACCAGTTTCTTCCTATCTCCCTCCTAATCCTAAACTTATCCAACTTGAATCCGTTGCTCCGAGTCCTATCCAGTATTTGTTGTACTAAATTTTGCTATTTAGAGCCGAGGGAAAAGATGGTATAAGATATTAATGGGTGTGTCATCTTGTGACCCTACCTGAGGCCTTGGGCGGCTAATCCGTAGTGTCATGGCCCCCTCCACAACTGTTGTTAGAGTCATTACATGTGAGCATGGTCAATGACATTGCATGTAAGATCTCACTAAGGTGGGGCCGGCATCTCTCTCTCCCTCTCTGTGTGTGATAGCAATTCCTTTATAAAACCATCATCCTAAATTTTATTGGCACAACCATAAACTGTATATGATGAAGTAATTTTATTAAAATTGAGATAAAGAGTTAACTGTGTTCTCACATAGCATTTTCCACTCATGAAAAAGAAAACTCATAGTAGGCAGAATTGTGCCTTCTGAAATGAGCGTATGAATTTCAGGAACTTCAAGTGCAACTGAGAAGTCCAGCAGATCTGATAGGTCAGAAAAACGTAGACTCAAGAGAACCGTACAAGATATTCTGTCTGAAGCTGTAGGTGAATCAGGTACTGGCAAATGTGACGACAGTGATCAGCTATCTATTTGTGTAACTTAAGATTCCAGTACGAAATACGATAAGGCAGAAAATAGTGAGCGTGAGCGTCACCTTCAACAAGATGCTAGTGAAATTGATATGGACATAAACAGAGTGAAAGAGGCTGTGTTGGTGTGTAACCGTGAAAATGAGCAGAATATAAGTGATGGCAGTGATAAAGCTACTCGTGAATAACTGCACCAGAAAATTAAGCAATTCGAAGTGGAAAACATCCAGCTATAGTTCAGGTGATGTCACTGCGCAGAGGGCGCGTAAACTAGACTGCTGTCCGTCCGACCTGTCTACATTGACCTTGGGTAAAACTGATCCATTCATGCAGCACGATTTTATCTTAATACCACTAAACCTTGCCTAGGTGAGGTGAGGTGTGGTGCTGACCTCGTTCAGTCGCGAGAGGAAAGGTCACGGGCGATTTTCGCTCCCGGGGAATAAGTCAGTGAAATGGCTAGTGTTAGCTGTGAACAGTTTTTTTTTTTAGTTTAACAAATTTATTGACAAAGCTTGGAGTAGAGTTTGCCTATTCTGAGTAATTCAGTCAGGTCTTGAAAATGAGGGTGGTATCACTTCTCACTGCCAGGCAGGACAGAGGTTCATACACAAAGGAATAGGTCATATTCATTAACAGTATATATAGATCAGAGTCATGTGGGTGATGTCACTGTTCACTGCCATGCAGGACAGTGGTTCATATACATTGGACGTCATATTCTAATTGAAGACTACTCAGTGTGGGTTAGCAAATTTTGGATAAACAGCAAGAGTGTCCTCAAGCATCCCTGCTTCAATGTAGTAATTACAAAGTTCATGATACAATAAGCCAGGTGGCCTGAATTCTTTGACAATGTCACATTCAATAATATAGTGTTCAAGTGTATGCCTTAAAGGTTTATCACAAAGTTTACATGCTGAGTGTTCCTGTATGGGTACAGCGTTACTAACCTGCCAGATGTGTCTGTATCCTAGCCTAATTCTGGCCACAACTATATCACATTGTCTAGTACTGTCCTTATGCTGGCCATACCGGTACCTCTTGTCACAAAATTTGTTATATGTCCTAATGCTACAACTGCCAGGTCTCTATGCATCTCTCAGTTCTTCTAGATCAGAGTTCATGAATCTGACTTGAATGTTTTTAAGTACAACATTGGACAGGCCAAGGTCACGGTGGAAACAGGCAAATGTAGTACCCATATTCAAAAAGGGAGACAGAGCATCAGCGTCAAATTACCGGCCGATCAGTTTGACGTCAGTAGTGGGGAAATTTCCTGAATCAATTATAGCAGATAGCATCCGATCGCATTTAGAGAAAAACAAATTAATCTACGACTCTCAACATGGGTTTACAAAGGGAAAATCTTGTCTAACAAATCTGCTGACGTTTATTAGGAAAGTCTTCGAGGTAGTAGATAATGACGAAAATTACGATGTTATTTACTTAGACTTTAGCAAAGCATTTGACAGAGTACCGCATCAGAGGCTTCTGAGAAAAATTAAGGCTCATGGTATCGAGGGGAAAGTCTTAAATTGGATAAAATCATGGCTCACCGATAGAACGCAGAGGGTCAGCGTAGATGGTGTTAAATCTGAGTGGGGCCGTGTAACCAGTGGGGTTCCCCAGTGGCGACCTTGCCAGGATTGTCTCTGACCTTTGGTTTCTGAGGTTTAACATTCGTTCCGGTGTTGTTGCAAGTCGCCGTGAGCGCGCCACCTTGCTGTCTGTGGCCCGGAAGCAAGTGTTGTTCAGTGGTTATCCCTTCCTTCTGTGTGCTAATTTTGTTGCTCTCCCTTGTACGTGGGGAAGTTAATTAGTGTTGGTTGGGGTGCACTGTGGATGCTGTCATAGCATATTTGTTGTTTCACCTGGTGCGGTTTCGTTACCCTGAGGTGATTCAGCTGGGCTGGGTGCGGAACTAGGTTCCCTCCAGTCGGATCAAATCATTTACTGGTCTGATTGAGCCACTAGGTGAGTTACCTTTGGCTATTTGCGGGGTAAGTTGTTTGTTTTTTCCTTTGTTCTTGGCCTTTCGGATCATTATGTCTGCTTTTGAGGTGTGGAAAGATCAAGCGGTGGCCCTGGGTCTGACAGGTAATGACATTGGTCAGTATGTGGTCACCCAACAGAATGCCGAGAGAGAGGAACGTCAGAGAGAGAGAGAGGCACGTCAGAAAGAGAGAGAGGAACGTCAGAAAGAGAAGAGAGAGAGGAACGCCAGAGAGAGAGAGAGTTGGAGGAACGTCAGAAAGAGAAAGAAAGAGAGTTCGAATTAGCTAAGTTGCAGGCAGAAAAGGACCTAGAACTGGCTAGGATTAATGCTTCAAGTAGACCAGCATCCTCTGGCCATATACAGGACAATGTGGTAAAACCCAGCTTGCCTGTGTACCGTGAAGGAGAAGACATCGCCTCCTACCTTGTTAGGTTTGAGCGGGTAGCTGAGCTGCTTGGTGTAGCCCCTGATAGCTATGCTGTAAGGTTGGGTAGCCTACTGAGTGGTAAGCCGGTAGAAATTTACACGTCCCTGTCTGCCGACATCACCCGAGATTACTTCTTGTTGAAGCAAGCTCTCTTGCGAGGATTTTGCAAGACTTCTGACGGTTATCGTGCTGATTTTCGCAGAACGAAGATTAGAGAGGGAGAAACGTACCAGCAGTTTTCGATTCACCTGGGTCGTTTATTTCAACAATGGCTGGAGACATCAGGGGTTGAAGAAACCTTTGAGTCTCTCTCTAACTTCATGATATTAGATCAGTTTTTGTCTTCTCTACCTCCAGACTTGAGAATTTTCATCAAAGAACACCAGCCAGCGACGCTTGGAGAAGCTGTGCATCTTGCCGACAACTGGGCGTCTGCTCGCAACGCCTACCTCAAGTCTTCCCCTCCTGTAGTGAAGATTGCGAAGCCTCCGTCCTCCGAGGAACCATCCCCAGGAGTACACAAGAGTAGTTCACCAGCCGTAATTATTTGATGTTTGTTGAGTGGTGTCAGAGTTTTGTGTTATATTTTTATAGTAAAGAGATGCCAATCTCTAACGGTTGTTTGTTATTCCTCGGACAATAAAGGGGAGTCAGCAATTAATGGAATCAAACAATGAACAAATATTTCCTACGGCAGTGGCCCTGGGGGAAGGTTCTGGAACGCGGTGATGCACACTCAGGGCAGGGAAGCGTCCACTTCGCTCCACACTCAGCAACGTCTTGAAAAGGCAGGAGAACACCGGCAAACGAGCGAGTTAGCAGCGGTAACTAGCCGGAGGATCGTTTCTGCCCTTACACTGCTCCCCCAACAAAAATCTACTGTAAGGTAGATTAAAACTTAAGATTAGTACACAAAGCATAATCATCTTACAACAAATGCTATACACATTGCACAATAAAGAAGGGTCATAGAAAAGAATAGGTGGAAACTTGATGTCCAAAACGTAAGGCCGTATCAAGGAACTGCACGTGGGGTCCACTTCAGTCCAAGTTTAAGTTTGGGCCTATTTCCAGTCGTAGAGGATTCTTCTAACTCGTCAGGTGTTGGCAGCAACTGGCAACCGAGATCAACAGACTCTGGCGTCCGAACTTCACAGGAACTCTTGCAGGGTAGTGCCTCGACTAACTCCAGCTTGGGGACGTCGTCAATGACACGAGCAATGTGGGTCCTGCAATTATATTGCTTTAACAAATTAGCTTGATGTAATTTAGGCTTCTTAGAGGAAGGGGGTGAGAATCGTCCAACAAAATCTATGGCTACCCGAGAAGATGGTTCTGCAACGACGGGTAAGGGTTCAAGTGGAACAGGACGGACTCTACCCTTGGCGGACATACGTGGGCACTGATCACAAC
>NW_024717338.1:0-13341 GCF_018991925.1 Homarus americanus | reverse complement strand
ACAAAGTCCCCTGGTCGAGCATAACAAAGTCCCCTGATCGAGTATAACAAAGTCCCCTTATCGAGTATAACAAAGCCCAATCATCGAGTATAACAAAGGACCCTGGTTGAGTATAACAAAGTCCCTTGATCGAGTATAACAAAGCCCCATCATCGAGTATAACAAAGTCCCCTGATCGAGTATAACAAATTCCCCTGATCAAGTATAACAAAGTCCCCTGATCGATTATGACAAAGACCCTTGATCGAGTATAACAAAGGCCCCTGATCGAGTATAACAAAGCCCTTTCATCAGGTATAACACAGTCCCTTCATCGAGTATAACAAAGTCCCCTGATCTAGTATAACAAAGTCCCCTGGTCGAGTATAACAAATTCCCCTGATCGAGTATAACAAAGGCCCTGATCGAGTATAACAAAGTTCCCTGATCGAGTATAACAAAGTCCCCTGGAAGAGTATTACAAAGTCCCCTGATCGAGTACAACAAAGTCTCCTGATCGAGTATAACAAAGGCCCCCTTTTGAGTATAATAAAGTCTCCTGATCGAGTATAACAAAGTCCCCTGAAGGAGTGTAACAAAGTCTTCTGATCGAGTATAACAAAGTCCCCTGATCGAGTAAAACAAAGTCCCCTGGTCAAGTATAACAAAGTCCCCTGGTCGAGTATAACAAATGCCCGTGATCGAGCATAACAAAGCCGCCTGATCGAGTATAAAAAAGTCCCCTGATCGAGTACAACAAAGTCCCCTGATCGAGTTTAACAAAGGCCCCCGGTTGAGTGTAACAAAGTCCCCTGATCGAGTATAACATCCCCTGATCGAGTATAACATATCCCCTGATCGTATAGAACAAAGTCCCCTGGTCGAGATAGTAATGTCCCATGATCGAGTATAACAAAGCCCCCTCATCGAGTATGACAAAGGCCCCTGATGGAGTATAACAAAGACAGCTGATGGAGTATAACAAAGTCCCCTGGTCGAGTATAACAATGGCCCCTCATCGAGTATAAGAAAGCCCCCTGATCGGATATTACAAAGTCCCTGATCTAGTATAACAGAGTCCCCAGATCGAGTATAACAAAGTCCCCTGGTCGAGTATAAAAAAGACTCCTATTCGAGTATAACAAAGTCTCCTGATCGAGTATAACTATGTCCCCTGATCGAGTATAACAAAGTCCCCTGATCGAGTATAACAAAGACCCCTGATCGAGTAAAACAAAGTCCCCTGGTCGAGTATAACAAATGCCCATGATCGAGCATAACAAAGCCGCCTGATCGAGTATAAAAAAGTCCCCTGAACGAGTACAACAAAGTCCCCTGATCGAGTTTAACAAAGGCCCCCGGTTGAGTACAACAAAGTATCCTGATCGAGTATAACAAAGTCCCCTGATCGAGTATAACACATCCCCTTATCGAGTATAACATATCCCCTGATCGTATATAACAAAGTCCCCTGGTCGAGATAGTAATGTCCCATGATCGAGTATAACAAAGCGCCCTCATCGAGTATGACAAAGGCCCCTGATGGAGTATAACAAAGACAGCTGATGGAGTATAACAAAGTCCCCTGGTCGAGTATAACAAAGGCCCCTCATCGAGTATAAGAAAGCCCCCTGATCGGATATTACAAAGTCCCTGATCTAGTATAACAAAGTCCCCAGATCGAGTATAACAAAGTCCCCTGGTCGAGTATAAAAAAGACTCCTATTCGAGTATAACAAAGTCTCCTGATCGAGTATAACTATGTCCCCTGATCGAGTATAACAAAGTCCCCTAATCGAGTATAACAAAGACACCTGATCGAGTATAACAAAGTCCCCTGATCGAGTAAAACAAAGTCCCCTGGTCGAGTATAACAAAGTCCCCTGATCGAGTATAAAAAAGTCCCCTGATCGAGTATAATAAAACCACCTGACCGAGTATAAGAAAGTCCCCTGATCGAGTATATCAAACTCCGCTGGTCGAGTATAATAAAGTCACTGATCGAGTATAACAAAGTCTCATGATCGAGTATAACAAATTCCCCCATTCGAGGATAACAACAGCCTCCGATATAATATAACAAAGGCCCCTGATCGAGCATAACAAAGCCCCCTGATCAGGTTTAGCAAAGTTCCCTGATCGAGTATAGCAAAGGCCCTTGATCGAGTATAACAAATGCCCCTCATCCAGTATAACAAAGTCCCCTCATCGATTATAACAAAGCCCCCTGATCGAGTATAACAAATTCCCCTGTTTGAATATAACAATGGCCCATGATTAAGTATAACAAAGGCCCCTCATCGATTATAACAAAGGCCCCTCATCGAATCTAACAAAGTCTCCTAATCGATTATGAAAAGGCCCTTGATCGAGTATAAGAAAGTACCATGATCGAGTATAACAAAGTCCTCTGGTCGAGGAAAACAAAGCCCCCTGATTGAGTATAACAAAGTCCCCTGGTTGACCATAACAAAGGGCCCTGGTCGAGTATAACAAAGTCCCCTAATCGAATATAACAAAGCCCCCTGAACGAGTATAACAAAGGCCACTGGTCGAGCATAAAAAAGGACCCTGGTCGAGTATAACAAAGTCCCTTGATCGAGTATAACAAAGCCCAATCATCGAGTATAACTAAGTCCCCTCATCGAGAATAAAAAAGTCCCCTGGTCGAGCATAACAAAGTCCCCTGGTCGATAATAACAAAGTCCCCTGATCGAGTATAATAAAGCTCCCTGACCGAGTATAACAAAGTCCCCTGATCGAGTATATCAAACTCCCCTGGTCGAGTATAATAAAGGCCCTGATCAAGTATAACAAAGTCTCATGATCGAGTATAACAAATTCCCCTGGTTCGAGTATAAGAAAAGCCCCTGATATAGTATAACAATGGCCCCTGATTGATCATAACAAAGCCCCCTAATCAGGTTTAACAAAGTCCCCTGATCGAGTATAGCAAAGGCCCTTGTTCGAGTATAACAAATGCCCCTCATCGAGTATAACAAAGTCCCCTCATCGATTATAACAAAGCCCCCTGATCGAGTATAACAAAGTCCCCTGTTTGAATATAACAATGGCCCATGATTGAGTATAACAAATGCCCCTCATCGAGTATAACAAAGGCCCCTCATCGAGTCTAACAAAGTCCCCTAATTGATTATGAAAAGGCTCTTGTTCGAATATAACAAAGCCCAATCATCGAGTATAACAAAGTCCCCTGATCGGGTATAACAAAGTCCTCTGGTCGAGGAAAACAAAGCCCCCTGATCAAGTATAACAAAGTCCCCTGATTGAGTATAACAAAGTCCCCTGGTTGACCATAACAAAGGCCCCTGGTCGAGTATAACAAAGTCCTCTAATCGAATTTAACAAAGCCCTTTGAACGAGTATAACAAAGGCCACTGGTCGAGCATAAAAAAGGACCCTGGTCGAGGATAACAAAGTCCCCTGATCGAGTATAACAAACCCCAATCATCGAGTATAACAAAGTCCCCTGATCGAGTATAACAAAGTCCCTTGGTCGAGTATAACAAAGACCCCTGATCAAGTATAACAAAGCCCAATTATCGAGTATAACAAAGTCCCCTGATCGAGTATAACAAATTCCCCTGATCAAGTATAACAAAGTCCCCTGATCGATTATGACAAAGGCCCTTGATCGAGTATAACAAAGGCCCGTGATCGAGCATAACAAAACCGCCTGATCGAGTATAAAAAAGTCCCCTGATCGAGTACAACAAAGTCCCCTGATCAAGTTTAACACATCCCCTGAACGAGTATAACATATCCCCTGATCGTATATAACAAAGCCCCTGGTCGAGATACTAATGTCCCATGATCGAGTATAACAAAGCCCCCTCATCGAGTATGACAAAGGCCCCTGATGGAGTATAACAAAGACAGCTAATGGAGTATAACAAAGTCCCCTGGTCGAGTATAACAAAGGCCCTTCATCGAGTATAAGAAAGCCCCCTGATCGGATATTACAAAGTCCCTGATCTAGTATAACAAAGTCCCCAGATCGAGTATAACAAAGTCCCCTGGTCGAGTATAAAAAAGACTCCTATTCGAGTATAACAAAGACTCCTGATCGAGTATAACTATGTCCCCTGATCGAGTATAACAAAGTCCCCTGATCGAGTATAACAAAGACCCCTGATCGAGTAAAACCAAGTCCCCTGATCGAGTAAAACAAAGTCCCCTGGTCGAGTATAACAAAGTCCCCTGATCGAGGATAACAAAGCCCCTGATCGAGTACAACAAAGTCCCCTGATCGAGTACAACAAAGTCCGCTGGTCGAGTATAACAAATTCCCCTGATCAAGTATAACAAAGTCCCCTGATCGAGTATAACAAAGTCCCCTGATCGAGTATAATAAAACCCCCTGACCGAGTATAAGAAAGTCCTTTGATCGAGTATATCAAACTCCGCTGGTCGAGTATAATAAAGGCCCTTATCGAGTATAACAAAGTCTCATGATCGAGTATAACAAATTCCCCTATTCGAGGATAACAAAAGCCTCCGATATAATATAACAAAGGCCCCTGATTGAGCATAACAAAGCCCCCTGATCAGGTTTAACAAAGTCCCCTGATCGAGTATAGCAAAGGCCCTTGATCGAGTATAACAAATGCCCCTCATCCAGTATAACAAAGTCCCCTCATCGATTATAACAAAGCCCCCTGATCGAGATAACAAATTCCCCTGTTTGAATATAACAATGGCCATTGATTATGTATAACAAAGGCCCCTCATCGATTATAACAAAGGCCCCTCATCGAATCTAACAAAATCCCCTAATCGATTATGAAAAGGCCCTGGATCGAGTATAACAAAGTACCATGATCGAGTATAACAAAGTACTCTGGTCGAGGAAAACAAAGCCCCCTGATTGAGTATAACAAAGTCCCCTGGTTGACCATAACAAAGGGCCCTGGTCGAGTATAACAAAGTCCCCTAATCGAATATAACAAAGCCCCCTGAACGAGTATAACAAATCCCCTGATCGAGTATAACAAAGTCCCCTGGTCGAGTATAACAAAGTCCCCTAATCGAGTATAACAAAGGCCCTGATCGAGTATAACAAAGTCCCCTGGTCGAGTATAACAAAGTCCCCTAATCGAGTATAACAAAGGCCCTGATCGAGTATAACAAAGTCCCCTGATCGAGTATAACAAAGTCCCCTGGTCGAGTATAAAAAAAACTCCTATTCGAGTATAACAAAGTCTCCTGATCGAGTATAACTATGTCCCCTGATCGAGTATAACAAAGTCCCCTGATCGAGTATAACAAAGACACCTGATCGAGTATAACAAAGTCCCCTGATCGAGTAAAACAAAGTCCCCTGGTCGAGTATAACAAAGTCCCCTGATCGAGAATAACAAAGTCCCCTGATCGAGTATAATAAAACCCCCTGACCGAGTATAAGAAAGTCCCCTGATCGAGTATATCAAACTCCGCTGGTCGAGTATAATAAAGGCACTGATCGAGTATAACAATTCTCATGATCAAGTATAACAAATTCCCCCATTCGAGGATAACAAAAGCCTCCGATATAATATAACAAAGGCCCCTAATTGAGCATAACAAAGCCCCCTGATCAGGTTTAACAAAGTCCCCTGATCGAGTATAGCAAAGGCCCTTGATCGAGTATATCAAATGCCCCTCATCCAGTATAACAAAGTCCCCTCATCGATTATAACAAAGCCCCCTGATCGAGTATAACAAATTCCCCTGTTTGAATATAACAATGGCCCATGATTAAGTATAACAAAGGCCCCTCATCGATTATAGCAAAGGCCCCTCATCGAATCTAACAAAGTCCCCTAATCGATTATGAAAAGGCCCTTGATCGAGTATAACAAAGTCCTCTGGTCGAGGAAAACAAAGCCCCCTGATTGCGTATAACAAAGGACCCTGGTCGAGTATAACAAAGTCCCTTGATCGAGTATAACAAAGCCCAATCATCGAGTATAATAAAGCTCCCTGACCGAGTATAACAAAGTCCCCTGATCGAGTATATCAAACTCCCCTGGTTGAGTATAATAAAGGCCCTGATCAAGTATAACAAAGTCTCATGATCGAGTATAACACATTCCCCTGGTTCGAGTATAAGAAAAGCCCCTGATATAGTATAACAAAGGCCCCTGATTGATCATAACAAAGCCCCCTAATCAGGTTTAACAAAGTCCCCTGATCGAGTATAGCAAAGGCCCTTGATCACGTATAACAAATGCCCCTCATCGAGTATAACAAAGTCCCCTCATCGATTATAACAAAGCCCCCTGATCGAGTATAACAAAGTCCCCTGTTTGAATATAACAATGGCCCATGATTGAGTATAACAAAGGCCCCTCATCGAGTATAACAAAGGCCCCTCATCGAGTCTAACAAAGTCCCCTAATTGATTATGAAAAGGCTCTTGATCGAATATAACAAAGCCCAATCATCGATTATAACAAAGTCCCCTGATCGAGTATAACAAAGTCCTCTGGTCGAGGAAAACAAAGCCCCCTGATCAAGTATAACAAAATCCCCCGATTGAGTATAACAAAGTCCCCAGGTTGACCATAACAAAGGCCCCTGGTCGAGTATAACAAAGTCCCCTAATCGAATATAACAAAGCCCTTTGAACGAGTAAAACAAAGGCCACTGGTCGAGCATAAAAAAGGACCCTGGTCGAGTATAACAAAGTCCCCTGATCGAGTATAACAAAGCCCAATCATCGAGTATAACAAAGTCCCCTGATCGAGTATAACAAAGTCCCCTGGTCGAGTATAACAAAGTCCCCTGATCGAGTATAACAAAGCCCAATCATCGAGAATAACAAAGTCCACTGATCGAGTATAACAAATTCCCCTGATCAAGTATAACAAAGTCCCCTGATCGATTATGACAAAGGCCCTTGATCGAGTATAATAAAGGCCCCTGATCGAGTATAACAAAGCCCTTTCATCAGGTATAACAAAGTCCCTTCATCGAGTATAACAAAGTCCCCTGATCTAGTATAACAAAGTCCCCTGGTCGAGTATAACAAATACCCGTGATCGAGCATAACAAAACCGCCTGATCGAGTATAAAAAAGTCCCCTGATCGAGTACAACAAAGTCCCCTGATCCAGTTTAACAAAGGCCCCCTGTTGAGTGTAACAAAGTCTTCTGATCGAGTATAACAAAGTCCCCTGATCGAGTATAACAAAGACCCCTGATCGAGTAAAACAAAGTCCCCTGATCGAGTAAAACAAACTCCCCTGGTCGAGTATAACAATGTCCCCTGATCGAGGATAACAAAGCCCCTGATCAAGTACAACAAAGACACCTGATCGAGTATAACAAAGTCCCCTGATCGAGTAAAACAAAGTCCCCTGGTCGTGTATAACAAAGTCCCCTGATCGAGTATAACAAAGTCCCCTGATCGAGTATAATAAAACCCCCTGACCGAGTATAAGAAAGTCTCATGATCGAGTATAACAAATTCCCCCATTCGAGGATAACAAAAGCCTCCGATATAATATAACAAAGGCCCCTGATTGAGCATAACAAAGCCCCCTGATCAGGTTTAACAAAGTCCCCTGATCGAGTATAGCAAAGGCCCTTGATCGAGTATAACAAATGCCCCTCATCCAGTATAACAAAGTCCCCTCATCGATTATAACAAAGCCCCCTTATCGAGTATAACAAATTCCCCTGTTTGAATATAACAATGGCCCATGATTAAGTATAACAAAGGCCCCTCATCGATTATAACAAAGGCCCCTCATCGAATCTATGAAAGTCTCCTAATCGATTATGAAAAGGCCCTTGATCGAGTATAAGAAAGTACCATGATCGAGTATAACAAAGTCCTCGGGTCGAGGAAAACAAAGCCCCCTGATTGAGTAAAACAAAGTCACCTGGTTGACCATAACAAAGGGCCCTGGTCGAGTATAACAAAGTCCCCTAATCGAATATAACAAAGCCCCCTGAACGAGTATAACAAAGGCCACTGGTCGAGCATAAAAAAGGACCCTGGTCGAGTATAACAAAGTCCCTTGATCGAGTATAACAAAGCCCAATCATCGAGTATAACTAAGTCCCCTGATCGAGAATAACAAAGTCCCCTGGTCGAGCATAAAAATTTCCCCTGGTCGAGTATAACAAAGTCCCCTGATCGAGTATAATAAAGCTCCCTGACCGAGTATAACAAAGTCCCCTGATCGAGTATATCAGACTCCCCTGGTCGAGTATAATAAAGGCCCTGATCAAGTATAACAAAGTCTCATGATCGAGTGTAACAAATTCCCCTGGTTCGAGTATAAGAAAAGCCCCTGATATAGTATAACAAAGGCCCCTGATTGATCATAACAAAGCCCCCTAATGAGGTTTAACAAAGCCCCCTGATCGAGTATAGCAAAGGCCCTTGATCGAGTATAACAAATGCCCCTCATCGAGTATAACAAAGTCCCCTCATCGATTATAACAAAGCCCCCTGATCGAGTATAACAAAGTCCCCTGTTTGAATATAACAATGGCCCATGATTGAGTATAACAAAGGCCCCTCATCGAGTATAACAAAGGCCCCTCATCGAGTCTAACAAAGTCCCCTAATTGATTATGAAAAGGCTCCTGATCGAATATAACAAAGCCCAATCATCGAGTATAGCAAAGTCCCCTGATCGAGTATAACAAAGTCCTCTGGTCGAGGAAAACAAAGCCCCCTGATCAAGTATAACAAAGTCCCCTGATTGAGTATAACAAAGTCCCCTGGTTGACCATAACAAAGGCCCCTGGTCGAGTATAACAAGTCACCTAATCGAATATAACAAAGCCCTTTGAACGAGTATAACAAAGGCCACTGGTCGAGCATAAAAAAGGACCCTGGTCGAGTATAACAAAGTCCCCTGATCGATTATAACAAAGCCCAATCATCGAGTATAACAAAGTCCCCTGATCGAGTATAACAAAGTTCCCTGGTCGAGTATAACAAAGTCCCCTGATCGAGTATAACAAAGCCCAATAATCGAGTATAACAAAGTCCCCTGATCGAGTATAACAAATTCCCCTGATCAAGTATAACAAAGTCCCCTGATCGATTATGACAAAGGCCCTTGATCGAGTATAACAAAGGCCCGTGATCGAGCATAACAAAACCGCCTGATCGAGTATAAAAAAGTCCCCTGATCGAGTACAACAAAGTCCCCTGATCGAGTTTAACAAAGGCCCCCTGTTGAGTGTAACAAAGTCTCCTGATCGAGTATAACAAAGTCCCCTGATCGAGTATAACACATCTCCTGATCGAGTATAACATATCCCCTGATCGTATATAACAAAGTCCCCTGGTCGAGATAGTAATGTCCCATGATCGAGTATAACAAAGCCCACTCATCAAGTATGACAAAGGCCCCTGACAGAGGATAACAAAGACAGCTGATGGAGTATAACAAAGTCCCCTGGTCGAGTATAACAAAGGCCCTTCATCGAGTATAAGAAATCCCCCTGATCGGATATTACAAAGTCCCTGATCTAGTATAACAAAGTCCCCAGATCGAGTATAACAAAGTCCCCTGGTCGAGTATAAAAGAGACTCCTATTCGAGTATAACAAAGTTTCCTGATCGAGTATAACTATGTCCCCCTGATCGAGGATAACAAAGTCCCCTGATCGAGTATAACAAAGACCCCTGATCGAGTAAAACAAAGTCCCCTGATCGAGTAAAACAAAGTCCCCTGGTCGAGTATAACAAAGTCCCCTGATCGAGGATAACAAAGCCCCTGATCGAGTACAACAAAGTCCCCTGATCGAGTACAACAAAGTCCGCTGGTCGAGTATAACAAATTCCCCTGATCAAGTATAACAAAGTCCCCTGATCGAGTATAACAAAGTCCCCTGATCGAGTATAATAAAACCCCCTGACCGAGTATAAGAAAGTCCCCTGATCGAGTATATCAAACTCCGCTGGTCGAGTATAACAAATTCCCCTGATCAAGTATAACAAAGTCCCCTCATCGATTATAACAAAGCCCCCTGATCGAGTATAACAAATTCCCCTGTTTGAATATAACAATGGCCCATGATTATGTATAACAAAGGCCCCTCATCGATTATAACAAAGGCCCCTCATCGAATCTAACAAAATCCCCTAATCGATTATGAAAAGGCCCTTGATCGAGTATAACAAAGTACCATGATCGAGTATAACAAAGTACTCTGGTCGAGGAAAACAAAGCCCCCTGATTGAGCATAACAAAGTCCCCTGGTTGACCATAACAAAGGGCCCTGGTCGAGTATAACAAAGTCCCCTAATCGAATATAACAAAGCCCCCTGAACGAGTATAACAAAGGCCACTGGTCGAGCATAAAAAAGGACCCTGGTCGAGTATAACAAAGGCCCTGATCGAGTATAACAAATCCCCTGATCGAGTATAACAAAGTCCCCTGGTCGAGTATAACAAAGTCCCCTGATCGAGTATAACAAAGGCCCTGATCGAGTATAACAAAGTCCCATGATCGAGTATAACAAAGCCCCCTCATCAAGTATGACAAAGGCCCCTGATAGAGGATAACAAAGACAGCTGATGGAGTATAACAAAGTCCCCTGGTCGAGTATAACAAAGGCCCTTCATCGAGTATAAGAAATCCCCCTGATCGGATATTACAAAGTCCCTGATCTAGTATAACAAAGTCCCCTGATCGAGTAAAACAAAGTCCCCTGGTCGAGTATAACAAAGTCCCCTGATCGAGTGTAACAAAGTCCCCTGATCGAGTATAATAAAACCCCCTGACCGAGTATAAGAAAGTCCCCTGATCGAGTATATCAAACTCCGCTGGTCGAGTATAATAAAGGCACTGATCGAGTATAACAAAGTCTCATGATCAAGTATAACAAATTCCCCCATTCGAGGATAACAAAAGCCTCCGATATAATATAACAAAGGCCCCTGATTGAGCATAACAAAGCCCCCTGATCAGGTTTAACAAAGTCCCCTGATCGAGTATAGCAAAGGCCCTTGATCGAGTATAACAAATGCCCCTCATCCAGTATAACAAAGTCCCCTCATCGATTATAACAAAGCCCCCTAATCGAGTATAACAAATTCCCCTTTTTGAATATAACAATGGCCCATGATTAAGTATAACAAAGGCCCCTCATCGATTATAACAAAGGCCCCTCATCGAATATAACAAAGTCCCCTAATCGATTATGAAAAGGCCCTTGATCGAGTATAAGAAAGTACCATGATCGAGTATAACAAAGTCCTCTGGTCGAGGAAAACAAAGCCCCCTGATTGAGTATAACAAAGTCTCCTGGTTGACCATAACAAAGGGCCCTGGTCGAGTATAACAAAGTCCCCTAATCGAATATAACAAAGCCCCCTGAACGAGTATAACAAAGGCCACTGGTCGAGCATAAAAAAGGACCCTGGTCGAGTATAACAAAGTCCCTTGATCGAGTATAACAAAGCCCAATCATCGAGTATAACTAAGTCCCCTCATCGAGAATAAAAAAGTCCCCTGGTCGAGCATAACAAAGTCCCCTGGTCGATAATAACAAAGTCCCCTGATCGAGTATAATAAAGCTCCCTGACCGAGTATAACAAAGTCCCCTGATCGAGTATATCAAACTCCCCTGGTCGAGTATAATAAAGGCCCTGATCAAGTATAACAAAGTCTCATGATCGAGTATAACAAATTCCCCTGGTTCGAGTATAAGAAAAGCCCCTGATAGAGTATAACAATGGCCCCTGATTGATCATAACAAAGCCCCCTAATCAGGTTTAACAAAGTCCCTGATCGAGTATAGCAAAGGCCCTTGATCGAGTATAACAAATGCCCCTCATCGAGTATAACAAAGTCCCCTCATCGATTATAACAAAGCCCCCTGATCGAGTATAACAAAGTCCCCTGTTTGAATATAACAATGGCCCATGATTGAGTATAACAAAGGCCCCGCATCGAGTATAACAAAGGCCCCTCATCGAGTCTAACAAAGTCCCCTAATTGATTATGAAAAGGCTCTTGATCGAATATAACAAAGCCCAATCATCGAGTATAACAAAGTCCCCTGATCGAGTATAACAAAGTCCTCTGGTCGAGCGTAAAAAAGGACCCTGTTCGAGTATAACAAAGTCCCCTGATCGAGTATAACAAAGCCCAATCATCGAGAATAACAAAGTCCCCTGATCGAGTATAACAAAGTCCCCTGGTCGAGTATAACAAAGTCCCCTGATCGATTATGACAAAGGCCCTTGATCGAGTATAACAAAGGCCCCTGATCGAGTATAACAAAGCCCTTTCATCAGGTATAACAAAGTCCCTTCATCGAGTATAACAAAGTCCCCTGATCTAGTATAACAAAGTCCCCTGGTCGAGTATAACAAATGCCCGTGATCGAGCATAACAAAACCGCCTGATCGAGTATAAAAAAGTCCCCTGATCGAGTACAACAAAGTCCCCTGATCCAGTTTAACAAAGGCCCCCTGTTGAGTGTAACAAAGTCTCCTGATCGAGTATAACAAAGTCCCCTGATCGAGTATAACAAAGACCCCTGATCGAGTAAAACAAAGTCCCCTGATCGAGTAAAACAAAGTCCCCTGGTCGAGTATAACAAAGTCCCCTGATCGAGGATAACAAAGCCCCTGATCGAGTACAACAAAGTCCCCTGATCGAGTACAACAAAGTCCGCTGGTCGAGTATAACAAATTCCCCTGATCAAGTATAACAAAGTCCCCTGATCGAGTATATCAAAGTCCCCTGATCGAGTATAATAAAACCCCCTGACCGAGTATAAGAAAGTCCCCTGATCGAGTATATCAAACTCCGCTGGTTGAGTATAATAAAGGCCCTTATCGAGTATAACAAAGTCTCATGATCGAGTATAACAAATTCCCCCATTCGAGGATAACACAAGCCTCCGATATAATATAACAAAGGCCCCTGATTGAGCATAACAAAGCCCCCTGATCAGGTTTAACAAAGTCCCCTGATCGAGTATAGCAAAGGCCCTTGATCGAGTATAACACATGCCCCTCATCCAATATAACAAAGTCCCCTCATCGATTATAACAAACCCCCTGATCGAGTATAACAAATTCCCCTGCTTGAATGTAACAATGGCCCATGATTAAGTATAACAAAGGCCCCTCATCGATAATAACAAAGGCCCCTCATCGATAATAACAAAGGCCCCTCATCGAATCTAACAAAATCCCCTAATCGATTATGAAAAGGCCCTTGATCGAGTATAACAAAGTACCATGATCGAGTATAACAAAGTACTCTGGTTGAGGAAAACAAAGCCCCCTGATTGAGTATAACAAAGTCCCCTGGTTGACCATAACAAAGGGCCCTGGTCGAGTATAACAAAGTCCCCTAATCGAATATAACAAAG
>NW_024717337.1:0-13517 GCF_018991925.1 Homarus americanus | reverse complement strand
GGAGAGCCTGGGAAATCAGGGTTTTTTGGTGGGGGAGAAAACGAAAACGAGTCAACAAATCTAACAAAACCGGTAGGCCTAGCTTAGACTAACCTAAATGATTCAGTGGTTAAAAACTTTACGGGCGCGCTATGTCCGAAAGTACAATATTACCGGGTCATCTTGTACCCAAGACACCTCGTACCCAGCTCATAATATAAGTCGTACCTAAGATTATTTACACCCAATTCAAGAGATAATCCCTACCTATTAATATATATACCATGTATTTTAGCTTTGTCTATGATTACAAAATGAGATTACCCGGTATGTAAATCTTGAAGGGAAGTGCAAAGAAATAGTGAAGTGTAATGCAGCGCTTTAAAATGGTTGTACAGTATCTGATTATGTTATTCCATCACACAAACATTGCGCTACAAGTACAGTACTTATTTCACACTATGTGGTTTACAATAACTTTTTTGCAATTTACATATTTCAGGCTAATAAATTTGGCAGTTTCATTTTATTAACTGGGCTTTGTAAATGTTTAAAATTTAAATTTTTTCAAAAGCCATTAATTTGCACCAGAAACATATGTCAGATTTGACTAAAACACACCATAAAACTATTCCTGAGGACAGCCAATGGACGAATATTTACCATGGTATATATTTTATACATGTAAATACTGGTATATTTTATGGTAATTATTGACGACTGACCCGTGGCCGATTTTTCATAGAAAACTACGTATTATAAAAATGCCTCAATTTCACTGTGTTATATAGTGGACACTGTCGTAGTTTGTGAAAATGTGTTAACAAGTGGTTATTTCTAAAGTAAACTTAACCTAACCTCCCCAATTTCTTTATAGTAAATATAATATTTTGTTTGTTACAGGAGGAGATGTTACAACAAAACTTTGGGAAATTAAACTGATCCATAACAGATGAAAATGATAACTGGAGCATGGAACAAGAGCTCCCACCAGCACTATCACCACTACTAGCACCACCACCTATGGCAAGGTAAACTATAGGAACAGCTCTCATAGCCTATACCGGAACTCTATGTGCTCGTCAAACTCTTAAGACAAGTTGCTGTAACTGTGCTGCTGCTGTTAGTCATTTGTCTGTCTGTCTGTCTTCATTTTTTATATCTTTCTATCTATCTAACAGTCAGTGGTCCCCACCTGTTGATCATGGGAGTAATTCAAACCATGTGAGTTCATAATAAAACTAAGCAAGGCTTGACCCTCCTAGCAGAGTGCCAGAGTTTAAACCAGGGGTCCACAGTGTTTGTGGCCGGCAGTATAGCATTGAAAATATGTGATGAGCGGCCGGCTAAGTTGATAAGGTAAGATAAGCATGTTGGAACACTTGATGCAGGAAACACCTAATGTGAAACTCTTTGTTAAACTGGTAAATTATAACTGACAATGCTAGTACTTGTAACAATTACTGTTGAAAATCTGCTTCAAATACTTTTGTTTTTAAGCAGACGTGGACAGTCATTGTCAGCCGTATATTGATAAGGTTAAAGATAATATTCAGACAATTTGACCAGGGACAGCTGACGAAGTCATGAGATACTTATTTCCAGTAGAGTCTTTATGCCAGCAGCATGTGGTGCTCTTAGAGCCAGGCAGTCACCCATCTAAGTACTAATGTTGCTTAACTGTGCTGTACTGTACTGTACTGTAACAATTAAAGCTCACTAACAATCATTAGAAAGGCAATTGTGGTAGCAGCTTTTACTAAATTTGAACCAGATTTCACAAATTGGCAGAGGATATTCTATTCTGTCTAATTGAATGCGCATCATAGTAACTATTTCCTCTGTATTGTTCAATGTGAAACATAATTTTTATGTTGTATTGTATTATTATTTATTACCACCCACTAGGATGCTGAAACAAAACTTCTGTATAGTACCATTACTGTACTTGTCTGAATACAGTACTGGTACAGTATATACAGCTGCTCCCCGACTTACGACGGGGTTAGGGACCGACATCCAGGTCGTAAGTCGAAATGGCCGTAAGTCGGAAATGCTTAAATAATACATAGAAAATCGAAAATGGGTGTCTCTTTTTTATCTCAGCATCACAAAACACTCACTTTTAAGCTTGCCAGCCATTTTAAAGTGAATTACAGATAAAATTTTGTCTGTGTACTGACTTTGGGACTCGAAAATACATAATTTGACCAAATTTTGGTACGACTGAGGCAGGTCGTAAGTGCGGGTGGACGTAAGTCGAGTAGGTCGTAAGTCGGGAGGAGCTGTAGTTTAGTTCTTTATTTCTTAATGCCCAATTTCAAGTTTTATTTTTGTAAATTTAATACATATTGCATAACTACACTGTGTGATGGCTGATTTCTTATTTACAATGTTGCTAATTCGTGTATTAAGGTTGCTGACCCCTGGTTTAAACCATCTGAGCTAATGATGCTTGACAGAGTTTTGGGTGGCAATGGGCCGCTACTTTTTTTATCAACAAACTGGTTATCCCAGTGCTTCTGTCATTCTCTTCTACCTGTCTCTGTGAAGTGGGTATTTTCACGCTGTTGAGCATCAAATAGAAACAGCACTATCGACACTTTGTGGAAGATGGCCTCCATTGTGCCCTGACTGTGACTAAACCACTGATGCCACAATTGGTGACAAAAAACAATGTCATCCAACCCACTGAGTTTTAATTAACTTTTTGAATGTTCTTTTTGCATGTGCGTAAATTATACACACATGCACAGCGTCCTTAGTTTTGATTACCCGAGTTGTTGTGGAGTTGAGTTTATTTATGTGAGATTATAATACACAGCATTTACTGCAGACACAACAGAGGTTCACTTACACTATCCATGACTTGGAATCTTTTATTGTGTGGCAGTTCTATTTTATGTAGCTACTGGTACTGTATATACCACTAATAATAATAAAGTATCATATCCAACTGCTCATTCCAGTGACATTTAGTTTGTTTCATCGAAGAAAGATTTAGACTTGGGCAACGGAAGTTATGATATTTTGTATGGGTCACAGAATGGAAGAGGTTGGGAACCACTGATCTAACTGTTTATGTCTGTCTTTCTGTGCCTATCAGTATATCTATCTATTTTCTACCAATATCTATCCATAAATTCCTGTCTCAGTCAGTTTTATCTATTTATCAATACAAGTATTTGTCAGTCTGTCAATCTATGTACTGTACATCTATCCATATGGCTTACCAATATCTGTCAGTATCTATTTATTATTTAGAGAATGTATATACAGGTGATTTAAAACTTGCAGGCACAGAGTAATTGACTTTTTAAATAATCTAAATATCTTTAATTTTTTCAAAGGTCATTAATTAACACTAATTACCTTAATTTTTAAACTGTGAACCCAGATCCTTAATCAGCATGTAAAGTTGTACCTTTGTGTTGTATTATATTTTTTTATTAATAAACCACATCATTTATATAGAGT
Source organism: Homarus americanus (assembly GCF_018991925.1). Lineage (NCBI taxonomy): Eukaryota > Metazoa > Arthropoda > Malacostraca > Decapoda > Nephropidae > Homarus > Homarus americanus. Next base: position 10,061 of record NW_024717337.1, on the reverse strand, counting down.
TTATTAAGTGCTAAAAATATATATTTTTCTGAGACATGAATTTGCAAGGTCAGCCTGTAGCACTGTGCATTGTAGGATTTATTGGGGGTCCCAAGAGCGAGTTTGAACTAATGGGAAAACCTGTTAATCCGGCACATCTCAATCCCCGTAGGTGCCGTGTAACTGTGATTCTACCTGTCTGTCTGTCTGAGCTACTGTACCACTAATTTAGCTGGGAATATTAAGGCAAAAATGACAAGCATGCAAGATTCACAGTCCCAAGAAAGTTCACGTAAACCAAATCTGCATAAAACAAACAACTTCTGTACTGAATGACTATTAATTTATGGACATATTTTTCTCATAAACTGTTGTGTATATTAAATGTTTTTGTTTCTTTGTTACAGATGAGTTAACAACTAAACCTTGTGAAATTAACAACTGGAGCATGGAAACACTGCTGTTACAGGTATGTCTTTATGTCTGTCTAACTGTCTATCTGTATCTATCTGTATCTATATCTTTCTATCAGTCTTTCAATACCTGTATGTCAGTCAGTCTGTCTGTTTGGTATCTATATCATCTGTCAGACTGTCTTTATCTATACAAGTGTCTGTCTTATCCATATCTATGCTATCAGTGAGAAAGATATTGACAGTGAGTGAGGAAGGTGGGTACACAAGAGGTACAGTGAGTGAGGAAGGTGGGTACACAAGAGGTACAGTGAGTGAGGAAGGTGGGTACACAAGAGGTACAGTGAGTGAGAAAAGTGGGTACACAAGAGGTACAGTGAGTGAGAAAAGTGGGTACACAAGAGGTACAGTGAGTGTGAAGGGTGGATACACAAGAGGTACAGTGAGTGAGGGAAGTGGGTACACAAGAGGTACAGTGGAGTGGATGGCAGACTGCTGGATGTTGCTGACTGTAAGTGTTGTGTATGTGCAGGTAAATATGTGTCCACAGCAAGACTGAAGAAACTCAACACTGAAGATTATCCCTGGACTGTGTGGATGAGTTCTGCTGCCTGAGTGACATGATCAGTGCTGGAGGGGGTGCTGAAGGCTGTTGTGTTGTGAGTCATGGATGAGTTCTGCTGCCTGGGTGACATGATCAGTGCTGGAGGGGGTGCTGAAGGCTGCTGTGTTGTGAGTCATGGATGAGTTCTGCTGCCTGGGTGACAAGATCAGTGCTGGAGAGGGTTCTGAGGCTGCTGTGTTTATGCCTTTCTGATGTGGATGAGTTCTGCTGCCTGGGTGACATGGTGGCAGTGCTGGAGGCGCTGAGGCTGCTGTGTTGTGAGTGTGGATGAGTTCTGCTGCCTGAGTGACATGATCAGTGCTGGAGGGGGTGCTGAAGGCTGTTGTGTTGTGAGTCATGGATGAGTTCTGCTGCCTGGGTGACATGATCAGTGCTGGAGGGGGTGCTGAAGGCTGCTGTGTTGTGAGTCATGGATGAGTTCTGCTGCCTGGGTGACAAGATCAGTGCTGGAGAGGGTTCTGTTCATTGTTAAGAGTCAGAAATGGCTGGAGGAAGATTAGGGAACTGTTGTCTTTATTGTCAGCAAGAGGACTTTCCCATCACATGAAAGGAAAAATGTATACAACTAGTGTGAGAAGTGTGGTGTTATTTATCCGTGAAAATATGGGCAGTTAAAGAGGGTGACATATGCAGTCTTGAGTGAGCTGAAATGAGAATGGTGAGGTGGATGTGTACTGTGACGCTGAAAGATAAGAATCCCCGCTCAGAGGTAAGAGGACGGCTGGGTATTGAGAGTATCGGCCAAGATTTACGAAAAAGTAGACTGAGATCAGGCCTGTGGAGAGAATGGATGAGACCAGCTGGGTTATGTGGTGCATGATTCTACAATAAATGTGGTTAGGAGGAGAGCCAGTGGTAGGTAGGCCAAGAATGACATGGGGAGAGATTGTAAGAAATGATCTTAGAACCTGACAAGACAGACTGCAAGAGATGGTGTGGAAAATGGCTGTATGATTTGGATGGTGATGATGATTCTGTTTTATCTTTCTGTCTAACTTTCAGTCTATCTATCTATACTACTGTACTGTATTTCTCACCATATTAAAGGCAACCACTGATATAGCATGAAAGGTTTACTGTATAGTCCCAGAAAAGTTCACGGATTTTACTCTGCAAACCATTTCACACAACCACGTCATTGAATTTCAAGAATGTGTGGATAAGTGTGGCGTCTTTATCCCTCTGCAGTCTAATGTATTCCTCCGTAAATGTGAGGAACGAATAAAAATAATAATAATAAATAAAAGGGAGGAAAAAATACTTCCTTGCCATTTGACAATTGTTTCACTAAAGATGTAGGAGACGGGTGTGCTCCCCCCTCGTGGGCTGACTCCTGCCGACGTAATAAATGTTTATTGACCTTTTCATAATCATTTCTTTTAATTTTATTTTGTTAACTCTGAATGATTGTGTGTGGATGTAACAGTTAACAAAAGGTAAATATAACTACATATATCTACCGAAAACTACGAGTTGAAAAATAACAATAGCACGAAAGCTTGACCCTGGTATATATGTATACAGTTATATATATATGATGTAGGGTGAATTATGGAGACATTTGTTAGGTTAAAAATATGTCTTATATGGTGGGAAATATGGTATATCTCTCAGTCTATCTCTCTACATCTTTCTGCCCATCTGTCTACAGTATGTCTGTCTTATATGTACTGTAGACAGAACTACTGTGCTAACCATGATAGACAGTTGACAATGCATGTGATTAATACCTGGAATACAAATATTTGCAGGAAAATGTCCAATATATTCAGCAACTAGACCACTTTAGTGATATAGAACCATGAAAATGTTGTTTATTGTTTTTATACCAAAACACTGGTGATTGTCTCTCAGATACATCAGTTGTATATCTTTAGTGGTGCATTACTGTGTCCTGGGTTCATTCCCCAGCCTGGGACAGATGTTACCCTCACTACCAAACATGGCAGGTTTTCTGCTGGTACAAGAACTACAGTTTCCTCCTATACTGTACAGTTTTAGCAGACCAACTGCCCAAACGGCTCATTACTGGTAGTTATGTTGTCGCTACGTTAACTTATACAAATGTGAATCATAATTTAATGCTGACTCAGCCATAGCGAGCTTCAACATTTATGCCACTGATGAATGAGTCTTGATCACACACAACTATAAGGCGGCCTTCTCTTGCCACTCCATCTTCCTTCTGGCCTTTATTGTGGAAAAGCCAAGAATTATTATTGTGTGAGGATGTAGTGGATCTCTGAGGTAACAATGATAAATATTTTGGTGTTAAGTCGGTACTGTGCAGGTCTGACCCACCACTACTGCAGGGAGTGAAGACCTTCCTTAAAAGGTTTAACTTGGCAGTGTTCACAAGGTCACAACACAGACGTCCTCAATGGCACTTGATGGTTTATAACAAAGCCATTTTTTATTATACTAACTTTTGTCCTTGATGATGTGGTTCAGCCATTATCAGATGCAGGTCAGGAACACAAAGGACTGTTCCTCTATAATGCTCACTGAGTAAATAAGGATGGATTACATTCTTAACTCTCAAATGGCAGCCATCACCTGCAGAAGTTAGCTGTAGGGATGGTAGTCATCACCTGCAGAAGTTAACTGTAGGGATGGTAGTCATCACCTGCAGAACTTAGCTGTAGGGATGGCAGGGAGGGATGATCATTAACTAAGTGATAAAGAAGGTACCTGTAGCGGCATTGTCTATATACATGGTGAACTGTATACCTGTGTTGTCTATATACATGGTGAACTGTATACCTGTGTTGTGTGTATACATGGTGAACTGTATACCTGTGTTGTCTATATACATGGTGAACTGTATACCTGTGTTGTCTATATACATGGTGAACTGTATACCTGTGTTGTCTATATTGTATTAGCTGAGGTGAGATACCAAACTATCTCACTTGTTAACGAGTGTAGGTTAGTCACTGGTACCTTTGATGCAGCTGAGTGAGATATCTGGTCATCTCACGTCATGTCACCTTTGATGCAGCTGAGTGAGATATATGGTTATCTCATGTCATGTCACCTTTGATGCAGCTGAGTGAGATATATGGTCATCTCATGTCATGTCACCTTTGATGCAGCTGAGTGAGATATCGGGTCATCTCACGTCATGTCACCTTTGATGCAGCTGAGTGAGATATCAGGTCATCTCACGTCATGTCACCTTTGATACAGCTGAGTAAGATATCGGGTCATCCCATGTCATGTCACCTTTGATACAGTCGTTGATAGTTTAAATCGTCACAGCTGTCCTGGGTTGTACTTGTAATTATCTTGGCTTGAAAGTTAAACAAGACACACAGGTACTGTTCTCTTCACTCGTTGTTCCTTGGTTTAATGTAACCACACGTGCTGATTTAATAGTTATATTGGGTAGTAATGTCTGTACAATTATTTTGTATTGACAGACTAATGAGCATTAGCTATTGGCTTGTAATTAGCTGATATACGTATTTAGAGAGAGGTACAGCCCGGAGAGCTGGTCTCACTTTAGGGCATCGTGTCGGGCTGTGAACTGGGCTGAACTCTCTTGAGTCTGGTGACTGGTGGTTGGACGGTAACCACACTTCAACAGGTCATTAACTAAACAGCCTACCACACACTGAGGGTTGAGTCTGTAGTTTAATGGGCTGTACACCCGAGGAGGTGTGACAGAACAAATGTTTATGGGCTGTACATCCTAGGAGGTGTGACAGAACAAATGTTTATGGGCTGTACATCCTAGGAGGTGTGACAGAACAAATGTTTATGGGCTGTACATCCTAGGAGGTGTGACAACAAATATTTATGGGCTGTACATCCTAGGAGGTGTGACAGAACAAATGTTTATGGGCTGTACATCCTAGGAGGTGTGACAGAACAAATGTTTATTTAGTTGTATGCTCAATAGTCTGGGTGATAGAACACATGCTTATTTAGTTGTATGCTCAATAGTCTGGGTGATAGCATATATAAAATGAATATATGTCCTTAGCTCATAATATTTATATAATATAAATGTAACAGAGGCTAATACAATATACTGAACTGTATACCTGTATTGTTTATATACATGGTGAACTGTATACCTGTATTGGCTATATACATGCTGAACTGTATACCTACATTGTCTATATGCAGGTTGAACCAATTGTAAACTTATATTATAAGTTTACATAATAAATATATATCCATCTATCTAAAGTGGTCTAGCATATGTAAATATTTTGATCTTTTCCCTGATAATGTTGTTTCATCACAGGTGTTACTCTGTTGTAGTGTGAGCCAGTGTGAGGTGGAGGTCAATATTAAACTGAGGTGTTTAGCTGTGGCTCTGGAAGATTGACAATTTGTCTTATTTTAATTATAAACCAGAACACCTTTATTTCTCACTGTTTACCCAGGTATAATTTGGCTAAATTTATCTTAAATTTACCTGGACTTAGAATGCCATCACAATATGATTTGAAATTAAAGAACAAAATTATATCCTTTTGTGTTTTTAAGGACTTTAGAATTAATAAGATTTAGTGAAACTGTTGAACCATTCAGGTACTTTACATATATTTACCATTTAGGTTAAACTAAACCGTAAATACATTTTATTGTTCGTTAAGGAATTCTATCTCATTAGTTCGGTGTCATTTAATGTTGCCGTAAAATCTGTTGAGTGACTTAAGCGGCAGTTATTCTGTTATAGTCATGCCAGTTAATGTTGTTTTAAGAGATACAGTTTATTGTGTAGTGATCTCCGTTTAAACAAACTATTTTTATTGTCCAAATTTATCGCGCTGGGATATGAAGGTGTGCGTGGTGGGAAAGGCTTTGGAATAAGGAATACTGAAGGTGAAAGAACACTTGAGTTTGGGGATGGAATGTAACATGTGTTTAAGAATAGGGCAAGTAGGCTGACCATGTAGGCCTAAGGCAGGTGGCACAGAAACCCAGATTGGCTACATTTTGGTCAGGAAATTAGAACAGGTTGCTTGTGTGTGTTACTTAAAGATGGAGGGAGAGGAAGAAGGTGGATGTTCCAAGAAGGAGAGTGTGGGAATTGTGAAGGAACTGAATGTAAAAGAAGCATTTTCTTATGAGTTGAGAGGCTAGGAAGCAGCCAGTGAGGGGCACTGTACCAAGACGCTGGGCCATAATAAAAGATGTTCCGTTGAGTGTGGTTGATGGCGGGAATGATGAAGTGGAAAGAGAGATAAAAAGAGAAAAGAAGATTGTGTGAGATGTGGAAGATGGTTGGCAACAGAGAGAAGTACAGTACCTGGAGGCTAAACTGAGATGGTTCAGGAGAGAAAGGAGGAAACTAACTGGGTCAAGAGATACACAAATGAATGTGGAGGGGAGGGGAGTTACAGGTAGGCAAAGAATGACATGAGGATAGGTTGTAAAGAAATGTCAAAAATTTAGGAATTGTCGAGTAATATCAAAATATTCGAAACTCGGTTAATTCGTATTTTCGGTAATTTGAGTGACGCAGAGTCTCTTTTGTCAAATCAATGAGAGTATAGTGCCGTTTGTGGTCCACCGAATTACTGAAAATACAAATTAACCGAGTTCCGAATATTTTGACATTCCACACTTTCTCAATCTTTTTGTTCAATTATTTGTTCGTTTTCTGTTCAGATTGTTCCTCATTATTCCAACCAACAAACATACTCAGTTACCATGCCTTGACTGCCACACAAAATAATCTTATTTATAATTACTGTGCAAACAAATATTTTTTAAGTGCACAAACAGTAATAATAAAGTAAATAATACAGTAATAAATAACTGTAAGACTTACTGCACATTGTGAGGTGAACTGATAATATGTGGATGATATTCAGAAAGTGTAATAGTATTGAGGATCAGGTCTGGGGTCCACTGCTCTCATCAAGAAGATTAATCCCCAACCTACCTAACTCAGGAGACTTTTCCTTTGTTCTAGGTATTTCTCCCTTGTTTTGTTGTGTTAGTTGGCAGAAGAGGGACCTATAGTGTGTTTTATCCCAGCTGAGAAGAGATACGTAATTTGTGTATTATTGTGGGTAAAAATAAGTATATATTAAATGCGTCCTCCGAAAGCGCTGACTTGCTACCAGAAAGCTTAACAGCGAATTCATATAATGAATAAATGTCTTTCTCGTCAGAAATGGTCATTATGAATAAACTCGTTTAGAAATACATCATTACTTCAGGAGGAAATCGGACAGATTTGCAACAGCCAATCAGGTGTAACTCTTGAGGAGGGGGCGGGGCATCTCTTCTCATCTGATAAAAAATGCACTATAGTCAAATCAGCTCCAAAATTTCATCTTATATTTCTCCAATGAGGGTTTTTACTTCATTTACCAGTGTGGCCGTTACACTTATGGAATATCATCTACGATCTCACCTCTCATTATTTATTACTGTATTATTTACTTTATTATTGTAAGTACATTTTATAACTATTTATATTTGCACAATAATTATAAATATAATATTGTATATGACAGCCAAGGCAACTTTTTGAACCACTCAATTATTTCATATTCATTCCAAATTCAAATCGTTTAATTAATTTTTTGAGAAACATATGAATTAAACCAAAGTACGAATTACAGCGATCCTATTCAATGAAAGTCCAAAAATTCATTGTTTAAAAATATTCTAAGTCCAAAAATTCATCATGTAAAATATTATAAGTCCAAAAATTATTAAAAGTCCAAAAATTCATCTTTAAAAATATTCTAAGTCCAAAAATTCATCATTTAAAATATTATAAGTCCAAAAATTATTATAAGTCCAAAAATTCATCTTTAAAAATATTCTAAATCTAAAAATTCATCGTTTAAAATATTCTAAGTCCAAAAATTCATCGTTTAAAATATTCTAAGTCCAAAAATTCATCGTTTAAAGTATTCTAAGTCCAAAAATTCATCGTTTAAGATATTCTAAGTCCAAAAATTCATCGTTTAAGATATTCTAAGTCCAAAAATTCGTTTAAAATATTCTAAGTCCAAAAATTCATCGTTTAAAGTATTATAAGTCCAAAAATTCATTGTTTAAAAATATTCTAAGTCCAAAAATGGCCAAAATTATTCCTGGGCAAATTTTGAGTAATAATAAATTTTTGTGTGGTTTTAGAGGTAAAACATTTGTGCCATTCTTACGAGCTCCAGCTTGGCATCTGTGTATTATAAGGCATAACGGACTACCTGGACGTGGGGAGAGTAACTCACTGGGCCCCTACTGAGTTACTCTTCCCACGGCCAGGTAGTCCGTTATGCTTGTATTTTTTTATATTATTGGTGAATGATAATTTGAAGGCCATCCTCCGGAGACTCTTCCGATTATCGTTTACCAAATTTTTTCAACGTTAGTCCTGGCAATGGCAAACTCAAAAAACACTTAAGGGTAAAAATAGGGCAATTTTTCGGCCATTTTTTGCTCAAATTTCGCTATTTTTGGCCATTTTTCCATAAAAAATGCCAATTTTTAGCTATTTTTCTGTATTTTTAGCCATTTTCTTCAGGTTTTTAGGTTATTTTAGTTATTTTTATATATTTTTATATATTTTATATATATATATATTTTTTAATTTATATATTTTTTTTTATATATATATTTTATTTATATATTTTTTTTATTTTTTTATATTTTATTTTTTTATTTATATATATTTTTTATATTTTATATATATATACTGTATATTTATATATATATATTATTTATATATTGTTTATTTTTCAAGTTATATATATTTTTCATTTGTATATTATATTTGTATATAATGAATTAGATATTTTTTTCAAGTTGAAAATATTGTAAATGCTGGAAAAGGTTAATAAAGACGTAATGACATTTAGACATTTATTAATGGAAACTTAATGGCTCTATAAATTTGCAGGCTGAAAGGTAAGCACAGAGCAGTTCAGGGGAGCAGAGTTGCCTAGGCAGAACTGTCTCAGGGTAGCAGTATGTAAGCAGAGCAGAGCTATCCAGGGGAGCAGAGCCGTCCAGGGGAGCAGCAAGCACAGAGCAGAGCCATCCAGGGGAGCAGCAAGCACAGAGCAGAGCCGTCCAGGGGAGCAGCAAGTACAGAGCAGAGCCGTCCAGGGCAGCAAGCACAGAGCAGAGCCGTCCAGGGCAGCAAGCACAGAGCAAAGTCGTATAGGGAAGTCCAAGGCAGTAGCCAGTAAGCACAGTCTAGGGCAGCACGGCACTCCAGTGTTCAGAACAACATTTCTGTACAAAATAAAATGTAAAATTAATATTCAAATTTTTTAACCATAAAAATGTTTTAAATATAGTAATGACAAAATGAACTGTAGTGTTTTAGACAAAATTCCTTAACACTTGACAGAACCAAATTTATAAACAACAGAAAAGTAAGAATTTTTGTTAATTTGAATTTTTCACCAAATGATCCTTGAGAACAAGTGTCTAGGGAATATTATCAGTAACTGTACAGCAACTTAACCTAAGTGTACAAGTTATGGTTCATATTAACTAAACTATAAAAACCAAAAACCTTTCATTACAAAACTTACCCACAAGTGAGTTTAGTTTAACCATAATAGTTATTGATGCTTAACTACAATATTTCCTGTATCTTTGGTTCATAGTTGTGTTAATATATTTTAAATGTTTTCTTTCAATGACTTGACCCAGAACTTATTGATTTGTGATGAATATTTTTACTTTCCACTAACTTTACGTCAAAGAATTCCTCGAGTGGGTCAGTCACATGTCTGGTACAGTATTACAAGTGAATGTTGCTAAGAGTACTTTATTATTTACTAAACATACTCATCTTGTAGGTAACTTTATGTACTTTACTGAATTTGGTGTTATAAATTTGATGTATTAAACGATTGGTTACGGCCAGAGTCCAGTTTTGGGGCTTTTAACTTTGGTCAATTATTATGATATTCCTGTCATCAATAAAGGATCATAGGTACAGTCAGGATCAAAAGTGTTGAACACTTGGCAATATCTGTCATCTACTTGAGTTATATGATTGGGCTATACTGTACTAATAACACAACAGTACTATCATATTATGCCTGAAC
>NW_024717336.1:0-8384 GCF_018991925.1 Homarus americanus | reverse complement strand
GGGGAGTGAGGGAGGAAGGGTAGGAGGGTAGGGAAAAAGGAGATGGTATGGAAGAGAGAGTGGGTAGGGGAGAGGGTGGGAGGGTAATGGGAGGGGGGTGAGGAGAGAGGAGGAGGGGTCATGCGCGCCAAATTTGTCTTCGTTAACCTCTTCTTCCTGTCGGGTGCACACAGACAGACAGACAGACAGACAGACAGAGACAAGTAAACACACAGGAAGACAGATACAGACAGAAACACACACACACACACACACACACACACACACACACACACATACACTGTAGGTAAGTTTTCCTCATATTGGGATTTTGACCTAGGGAAGGGAAACGGACAAGAGAAGGAAAGGGAAGAAAGAAAAGGGAAGAGTGGGTGGGGTGAGAGGGAGAAGGAGGAAAGGGTAGGAGGAAAGAAGGAAGAGAGAGGAAGAGGGAGTGGTAGGAAGAAAGGGGGGAGGAAAGGTAAGGTAGGGGGAGAGGGAGGGGAAGCGGGGAGACATGCCAAATCTAGACGTCTGGGTCATCACGTTTCCCCCCGGACGAATATTAGAAACTTTTGGTATTATAAAGACCCAAGTAATGTGTTTATCTCTTTGGCCAACCTCTCCAGACTCGAGTGTGTGTGTGTGTGTGTGTGTGTGTGTGTGTGTGTGTGTGTGTGTGTTCAATAAGCTAGGAATATACCGTAAGAGATCTACAAACAAACACACACAGACACAGATATACACACTCACTCACGCACTCACTCACTCACTCACTCACCATTCACCCACATTCCATAGCGTCTTCAATCTATAATTTTTTTCCTCACGTCTGACCCTTGACCTCTAGCAGTAGGGGTCACCAAAAACATCAGCCTGACATATGAACGCAATAGACACGTTAGCAGGAACCATTTACCAATATCTCTTGTCGTTCAGGAGATAAGGCAGTCCAAATGACCCTTTGAGGAATGAAATAAAATGTAATAATAATAATAATAATAATAATAATAATAATAATAATAACAACAACAATAAAATCAGTTCGGTTATTATATTTTATTTATTTACGTGTGTTTATTTAATGGATGGAATTGGAATACGTGCATATGCAATCAAAATGAAAATAATTATAATATTTGTGAAGGCAGAGACAGAATAAGCTAGCTCTCTCTCTCTCTGGCCTACTCTAAGGTGAAAGTGGAGGGAGTGAACAGTTTTTAATGAAAGCCGACGAGCTGTCACCCAAGATTTTCACCAAGTCCACCTGACGGTCACCCCCCCCCCTCTCTCTCTCTCACCGGATATCTGTATAGTGTAATTATGTACGCGTGTATGAGTGAGCAAATGCGTGTCTAAATGTGTGTGTGTGTGTGTTTGTGTGCATATATACAAGCACACACACACACACCTAATGCTGTGTTGGCAGAATATACGACACACACACGAACACGAGAGTGAGAAATGAAAACCTGAGAAACTCACCTCCTGTCACACTACTTCACTCTAAAAGTCATCTTGTAGTGTGTGTGTGTGTGTGTCTGTGTGTGTGTTGTCAGTGTGTGTGTGTGTGTGTGTGTGTGTGTGTGTGTGCGTGTGCGTGTGTGTGTGTCGCCCCAGACTTTGTGCCGTGACTGAAGATGCTTCCTCCTTCCTCGGCAGTGTGTGATGAGGGGCGTACATCACTACTCACCTCAGCCTTGTCCCCCCCTCCCTCCCTCCCTCCCTCCTTCTTGTCCCCTCCATTTCTCCCTCCTTGTCCCCCTACCTTCCCTCCCTCCCTCCTCCTACCTATACCCTCCCACATCTTGTTTCTTGTTCCTCTCTTCCTCCTCCTCCCTCTTGTTCTCTCAGCCTCCCTCTTCCCTCCCCCCCCCCCATTCCCTCTCACCCCAACCTGCCTCCCCACCCCCTCCGACTCAACACGCCCCTCATTTTCACACCTCCTTCGTCTCAACCTCCCTACCCCTCATCTCCCACCCCTACCCCCCCCCACCCTCCCGACAGCCTCCACACTATAACACAGATGTAAGGGAACAAATCTCCCCGACGGCTGGGGACACAGACGCGGCCAACACGCCAACTTTAAATCCTTGAAAAAAAAAAAAAGTCCAGGAAACTCCTCAACTTTCAACAGGTGATTTTGGCCCTTAACGACAGGAGAGGAGTGGGAGGGGTTAGGAGGGGGGGGGGAGGTGAAGGGAAGGGGGTAGAGGGGGAGAAGGGGAGGGGGAAGTGGTTAGGAGGAGGAGAGAAGGGGAGTGGGTTAGAAAAGGAAGAAGGAAAGGGGTTTGAAGGGTAGAAGAGAAACGGGAGGAGAAGAGTTTTGGATTATAGCACTAACTGGTCCTCTCCTCTCCTTTCTGCTGCTGGGAAATCCCCTACACCTACAAACACCTTAACACCCCCCCCCCGCCTCCACACACACACACACAGAGCTGCGAAAAAACTCCCCTCAATCCCCTTCCCCGCCACCAAACACACCCTCACCCTCAACACAAATATATTCAAATCCTACGCCACACACACACACATACATCTCTTTTCCCATCCAGCAGAGGAGGACGTAGAGTGGCAGGAAGGACAAGCAGCTGAAGGTTCCATCACAATCGAACACGTCCTGACATTTACATAGCTTGTACGTCTCATTTACTGTTGTTGTTTTACAGGGAATACATTTTTTTTACATATTTACAGCGTATGGATAAGTGATATATATATATATAATTATCGTGTTTTTTACAAGGATTTTTACGTGTTAACACTACAGATGAGTAAATCGCCTACAGGTCTAAATTATCTTCTTCTTTTTTTACAGACGACATTTCTCTTGTTTACATATTTACAGTTTATGATAAGTAAATCGCCTTGGTGGGGAGAGGAAGGGTGGAGGCGAAGGTGGGAGGGGGAAGAGGGGGTGGACAAAAAAGTTGGAGAGAGGGGAGGATGGTTGGTGATGGGAAAGAGGGGTAGTAAATGGTGTAGACGAAGATGGGAGGGGGAAGGAGAAAGAGAGGGGGGGGCGTGGAAACGCAGGTAGGAGGCGGAGAGTATAGGCTTAGAGGGGGAGAAAGGGAGAGTATAGGCTTAGAGGGGGAGAAGGGAGGTATGAGCCTGGGGGGAGAAAGAGGAGAGTATAGGCTTAGAGGGGAGAAAGGAGGCTCCAGAGCAGGGGAGAAGGGAGAGTATGAGCAGAGGGAGGAAGGGAGGTATGAGCTTGGGGGGAGAAGGGGAGAGCTATGAAGCAGGGGGGAGAAGGGAGGTATGAGGCTTGGGGGAAAGGAGAGTATGAGCAGAGGGAGAAGGGAGAGTATTGGCTTAGAGGGGGAGAAGGGAGAGTATAGGCTTAGAGAGAGAAAAGGGAGAGTATAGGCTTAGAGGGGGAGAAGGGAGAGTACATACAAGTATATAATAAGCAGAGGCTCTCAACCGTGTGCCATGGAAGACAGACAGAAGGAGGGAGGGTGAAAGAGGGAGGGGAAATGAGGGAGGAAAAAGGATAACGGGGGGGGGAAGGGATGAAAGAAGGAGGGGGAAAGGTGGGAGGGAAAAAGGATGAAAGGAGGAAAGGGGGAGGGGAAAGGGAAAGGGATGAAAGGGGGATGTTCCTAGGCCTTCCTCACCTACCTGTCAGATTATAAAGTGAAATATCTTCTCCAGGGAGTAAGAAGAGATGATTGTAAAAAAATACACGAGATTTCCCAGTCCCCGCTCTCTCTCTCTCTCTCTCTCTCTCTCTCTCTCTCTCTCTCTCTCTCTCTCTCTCTCACACACACACAAACCTACAACACATACGCGCTAAAACACACATCCATATACACTCGTCCCATACTGCAAATAAAAAATAAACATACAAACTCACAAATACACAAACAAAAACAAACACAGACACAGTTCCAGACAAAAACAACAAACAATGGGAAATAAAAATATAAATAAAAAACACGGAGGTGGGGTGGGGTAGGGTAGGGGAGGGGTTGGGTTGGGGTTGGGTTGGGTTGGGGTAGGGTAGGGGTAAGGTAGGGGTAGGGAGTAAGATAAGAGATCCCAGAAGGTGGGGTGGCCCTGATCTATCTCCAGGAGGTACAGGAGGAGACACTTCCCAGCCCCTGAAGGTACACACACGCACACACACACACACACACACACCCAAGGCACCAAGATGGGACCACTCTGCTTCCTTATGCTCATCAATGATGCCCTAAGAGAAGCCCCTGCTCGCTGGAAATATGTCGACGACTCCACCATTGGGATCAGCGTCAACAATTCCGCTCCCAACTATACCGCCCTTCAGGATTTATTAAACAGTCTCCAAAACTGGGCCACCAACAACCATGTCACCATCAACCATACCAAGACAATGGTTATGCACATCAACCTCTCCTCCGACATTGTCCCACCTCCTTCCATTACCCTAGGTCCGAACACACTCCAGGTTGTAGATTCCACGAAGCTCCTCGGCATCACCATAGACAACAAACTAAATTGGAAACCACACGTCAGTGAAGTTGTCAAATCCTCCAGTTTCCGTCTCCACCTCCTCCGCCGACTCAAGTCCCTCGGAGTTCCCGCACACGAGCTCCTCAGTGTTTGCATTCATACTTCCCAAGCTCACTATGCCTCCCACCTGGTCTTACCACTCCTAAAATGCCACTGAAAACGTAAACACCTAGAAAAAGAAAGTGCAAAGGGGCATGCAAGATTATTCTCTCCCCTTCCTACTCCACATATCAGAAGCGCTCAACACACTGACCCTTTCGACTCTCACTAAATATCACCGACCTCATCTGCAAATTTGGTAGAAGCTTCTACACACATCTACCAGCCCCTACTACCACCTAGAATCCCTGTCAAAGGTACTGTTTGACACCTGGCCACATCCAGCCCATACGTGCACGAACTGATCGCTATAAGAACAGCCCAGTCCCAACCATTGTAAAAATTATCAATAACATGTAATAAATCAGTGTATTCACTCCCAGTAAACACTGCTCCCTACACTGTCACTATGTTGAAATGAACTGTATTTTGAGCTGATCCCCATCTAAGTTACTATATGTCTTATTTGTGTCACTTATGTCACTTGTATATTATTTGTAATTCGTAACCCATTCCCCCAATATGTAACTGTATATTTTCAGCCTTCTGAAACATAGCTCTTTCAATAAACCGTTAATTATTATTATTATTATTATTATTATTACACACACACACACACACACCTCTTGGGCCTCCTCAGGGAAGCATTCCGGAATTCCAAAAGGTCGATGGCTGCCGAATTTTCCCAGCTAGAGGTGGAGAGTATTTCTGGAACCTGGACCCCCCCTCCCCCCCTCCCTCCCTCCCTCCTCCACCAGTCATATAAAGAGTGATGTAAACAATGTAAACACTAATATAAACAGTAAATAAAAACTCGTATAAACAGTACAATAAACAATAATAAAGAAAATAAACAAATAGTAAGATAAACAATAATAAAAACAGTATTATAAACAAATAAATACAGACACATAAACAAATAAAAAATACAAGTAACAAATAAAGAAAAATATTACATGACAAACAAAACAAGAATAAACATTAATAACCAAGTAAATAAATCAATCAATCAATATACAGACAGACAGACAAACACACATACATACATACATACATGCATACATACATACATACATACATACATACAGACAGACAGACAGACAGACACAGCCACTAAACGTTTTCCGATTAACGTTTACAAAATCCTCATAAGAGACGAGAGATGAAGACGACTTGTGAGTGTATTAGGTGGGTGGTGAGGTGGGTGGGTGGGTGAGGTGGGTGGGTGAGGTGGTGGGTGAGGTGGGTGGAGTGGTGAGGTGGGTGGGTAGGTGGGTGGCAGGTGGGTGGTGGGTCGGTGGGTGAGGTGGGTGGGTGGGTGAGGGTAGGTGGGTGGGTGGGTGAGGGTAGGTGGGTGGGTGGGTAGGTGGGTGGGTGAGGGTAGGTGGGTGAGGGTAGGTGGGTGAAGGTGGGGAAATGTGCCAGCTATCCAAGCAATAATAATAATAATAATAATAATAATAATAGCAACAATTAATAACAAAAACAACAAAAACAATGGTAATCCTTCCCTCAGAATGCACCCAAAATCTGGCACGTCTCTCCAGATTCTTAGAAAATAATCGGGTTTCCTCGGTGATAAAATCCAGCAGGTGCAGATTCAAACCCCAAGAGAGGGAAATCCTTTAACTAAACCAGATTTCTCAAGTGGGGAAAATCCGCAAATAATCCTGAGTTTTTGGATCAAGTAAATAATGAAAACTTCAAAACATTATTCCAGATTTACAGGGCGATAAATCTTTAAGCAGATTTCTTGGAGAGGAGATTACTACACAAGAACAACCAGATTTCAAAAGAAAATCCTGTACAATAAAACCAGATTTCGGGAAGAAGAAAAAATCCAATACAGATACGCCATTGTTCCAGGAAGAGGAAATCTTGAAATGGGAATTCCAAGGAGGTAAATCCTACCAGATAAATCCGATTTCCAGAGGCGCAAATCCTGGAGGATGAGGCAGATTTCTAGGATGGATCACACGTCTCGATGCTTATCTGTGAATACCAACCGCTACAATTTACTTCCTTCCCTGGCGAGCACCTCCACCTCCCTCCTTCCCTGGCGAGCACCTCCACCTCCCTCCTTCCCTGGCGAGCGCCTCCACCTCCCTCCTTCCCTGGCGAGCGCCTCCACCTCCCTCCTTCCCTGGCGAGCGCCTCCACCTCCCTCCTTCCCTGGCGAGCGCCTCCACCTCCCTCCCCCAGTTCTGAAAATTTCACAAGGGCTTTCTCTTCTTCCCGTCTTCCTCTCCTCCCGTCTTTTTCCTCCCTCTCCTACACCTCCCGCTTTCTTCTGTCCTTTTATGTTCTATTCCGTCTTCTCTTTTTTCCCCCTTTCTCCCTTCTCGCTCTTCCACCTCCTCTTTTCCTCTCCTCCATCCTTCTCTATAATCTCACCTCCTCCTCCTCCTCATCGTCTTCCTCTTCTCCTAACTCTTCCTTCTTTTTTTTTACACCTCCTACCTTCCCTACCCCCCTTCTCTTTCTCCTCCCAGCCTCCTCCTCCTTCTTCCTCTCCAGAATTTCTCATACTCTCCTCACCCTCACCCCACCTCCTCTCACCAGAGTCACTAACACTACACGTTCAATGCCAACTTGATTGAGAGAGGGGCGACGGTTAGTGCACAGGCTGATATATATACATACATACATACATACATACATACACAGCCATATGAGAAGGCACACATAACATGTGTGTAGGTAAAATTACAGGTGCAAAATAAGAAGGAATTTGCCACACAAACTGTAGAGCTGACTAACCCAGCTCACGCCTAACCCAGCTCGCGACTAACCCAGCTCGCGACTAACCCAGCTCACTAATCCAGCTCACGACTTACCCGGCTCACGAGTAACCCGGCTCACGACTAACCCGGCTCACGACTAACCCGGTTCACGACTAACCCGGCTCACGCCTAACCCAGCTCACGAGTAACCCGGCTCACGCCTAACCCAGCTCACGAGTAACCCGGCTCACGCCTAACCCGGCTCACGCCTAACCCGGCTCACGACTAACCCAGCCCACGACTAACCCAGCTCACGACTAACCCAGCTCACGAATAACCCAACTCACGATTAACCCAACTCACGACTAACCCAGCTCACGACTAACCCAGCTCACGACTAACCCAGCTCACGACAACGAGACCCAACGATTAAATTATTATCAGCGCGCGATCATCCTCTCAGGGCGCCACCGATCAGCTGATGAGAGATGCTGATGCCGCAGATGCCACATGTATGATAATTTCTCAACTTCCCGCCAAAACCCAGACAGTCGTAATGTTGTTGTTGTCTGTTGTTGTTTGTTTGTTGTTGTTGTTGTTTACCCGATTACTGACGGTGCTATGGAAGGTGATATTCAACTTAACCATAGTTTTAACCAGAACAGAGCCACAATATCACCGGCGCAGTAACCACCACCACAGTAACCACTACCACAGTAACCACCACCACATAACCACCACCACAGCAATAACACAGCATGAGAACCACAATCGGCACCTATACTTACCACATATCCACACGTCAGTCATCACCACCACACACTATCACCACACATTATTTACCACAGTACCACACACACTACCACACATTACTTACCACACAACCACCACACCCACACACCACCACACCCACACACTACCACATACCACCACACACTACTTACCACACAACCACCACACCCACACACCACCACACCCACACACTACCACATACCACCACACACTACTTACCACACAACCACCACACCCACACACTACCACATACCACCACACACTACTTACCATACAACCACCACACACTAC
>NW_024717335.1:0-19740 GCF_018991925.1 Homarus americanus | reverse complement strand
TCAGTATGCTTCGTTCGGTTACGTGTGTGCTGTTATTGTTATTATTGTTGTGTATTATTATTATTATTATTATTATTATTATTATTATTATTATTATTAATGTGTGTGTGTTAATTGTGTGTGTGTGTGTGTGTGTATCATTATTAGTGTGTGTTGTTATAATTGTGTGTGTGTGTGTGTCATTGTTGTTATTATTGTTGTTGATGTGTTGTTGTGTGTGTGTGTGTGTGTGTGTGTGTGTGTGTGTGTGTGTGTGTGTGTGTGTGTATTATCATTATTATTGTGTGTGTGTTATAATTATTATTGTGTGTGTTTATTATTGTTATAATTATTGTGTGTGTGTGTGTTATGGTGTGTGTGTGTGTGTGTGTGACTCCTGTGCAGTAAGATTCTTGAGGTCCAGCTAAGGTCTCATTGTGTTTGGTTAGTGCTGAGTAATGTTGGGTGTGTGTGTGTGTGTGTGTGTGTGTGTGGATGGATAAAAAATAGATAGAAAGACTGAGACACTACCTGTCTCAATATTCCCCGTTTAAATTATCAAGTATATTTGTGTCAGTATTTCCGACAGCTAAAACTAATTATGTTATTGTTTATTGTTATTGATTTATTGTTATTGTCTTTTCTTTCTTTCTTTTCTTTTTTCTTTCTCTTTCAAATATAATTAACGAAAATTGAAGATTCTATCGTAGGATATATTAAATAGCGAAGGCATTAATAATTCCGTGCTAGAGAGTAGGAGATGAGACAAGACTCGAAGAATGATGCTATGTAAAGGGAAGATGCTGGTGTGATGTGAGGAAGAAGGAGGAAGAAGAGGAGGAAGAGCAGGAGGAGAAGGAGCGATATAATATGTAAATAAGGAAGATGACATGACAACACAGTAAAGTTTGATGCACAAGAACACAAGGGAAGTGAGACCGTGTGTGTGTGTGTGTGTGTGTGTGTGTGTGTGTACGTATGTGTGTGTGTGTGTGTGTGTGTGTGTGTGTAAGTTGGGTCAGGTTAACAATGTATTTCCCAACACCTGACTTGATCGTTTGATGTCGGGAGTGACGTCAGCAGAAACACTCAATAATACGTCATTGGACTGAAGTACGTAGTTTGAGTGTGTAGTTGTGTTGTAAGTGCGTCTCTCATACACTTAAAAACTCCGCCAACACTGTACCGAGACACTCAGTAACTTGAGTGTGTGTGGATATTTACGATGCACTTTGTATTATGGTATCACGCAAATGAACACGTACACACACACACACGTACACACACACACACAAGTACACACACACACACACACACACACACACACACACACACACACACACACACACACACACACAATACTTATTTACCCTTTCTCACCCATGTATTAAGTTATCCCACTTTGCATGTATATTCCTAGGCCAATTACGTTCCTGATTAGTTAGCGTAGTTCACCCCGGGTTTGTGGCCTAATTACCTCATTATATGCAAAAGCAGTATATAAAAACTAATTGGATTATTTTATCGGATGAACACTGGTACATAAAATTATCATTGAATCTTGTCGTTGCTTCTCTGAATGACTGACCTATTCATATCCGTTTGTAGTCAGAGGAACCACAGTATAAATAAGCTCTAACCTAACACAACCTAACCTAACCTAACCTAACCTAAACATACAATACGAAATAACAACACAACAACCCGCGATCAGCTCTTTAAACATAACCAACAACAAACAACAACAACGAACGAGTAACTGGCACAGGTGATAAAAGGGAGATAATGAAAAGAAAACAGGTAAACGTTGAAGAAGGAGAAGAAGAAGATGAAGGGAAGGAAGAGGAATGGAAGGAGGAGGTGAAGAAGAAGAAGGAGGAGAAGAAAGAAGGAAAAAGGTAGAAAAAGAAAGGAAGGGAAGGAAGAGGAAGGAAAAGGAAGGAAGGAAGGAAGGAAGGAAGGAAGGAAGGAAGGAAGGAAGGAAGAGTAGGAGGAACAGCCGGTGTGAGGAAGGATGGCACCAGATATGAGGAGTTATAGGTATAAAATTGAGTCAGATTTAGAGGCAAAAGATATGAACAAATAAATGAAATGTGAGGAAAGTTTAGTGGTGCTATTGTGTGTCTGGTGGTGAGATAAACAAGTGGGGGAGGGGAGGGGGGAGGGAGAGGGGGGGAGGGGGGAGGGAGGGGGAGGGGGAAGGAGGGGAGGGGGGGGGGAAGGTGGGGGGTGCAGGGTGGAAGGGGAGGCAGAAGGAGGGAGGAAGGGAGGGAGGGAGGGAGTGTAGAAGGGAAGGGAAAAGGACTAGGATAAGGAGATGGAAAGGAGGGGTAAATAAAGAGAATAAGAACAGGAGGAGAAAGGAAGAGAATAGAGAAGGGAGGAAGAAGAAACAGAAGAGGAGGAGAAGGGAAGAGAGATGGGGGGAATGAAAGGGAGGAAGGTGCTGGAGGAGAAACGAAAGAGACAGACAGACAAACAGACAGACACAGAGACAGACAAACTAATGAGGAAGAATAATTGACAAAAAATATATCCAAATTACACGAGAAAATAATGATTATTTCTGAATGGACTAACGAGGAAGAGGGGAGGAGGAGGAGGAGGAGGAGGGAGGAAGAGAAGAAGGGAAGAGACGAAGGGAGAGTACAGGCCACTAGGTCAGGAGATTACAGGTTAGAAGGTCAGGGAGAATACAGGTCACTAGGTCAGGGAGATTACAGGTTAGAAGGTCAGGGAGAATACAGAGGCCACTGAATGAGATAATATTTATGTGAGTGTCATCAGTTGTCTCTACACGCGAGATAGAGACACTGATGTGAGAAAAAACCTGAGAAACAAACACAGAGACATTAACTTATAAGAGACACACAGAGAGACAGAGAACTTTTAACCCTGAACATGAAACAAGAGATAAATCAATGAGAAACAAACAAGAGAGAAATCAATGAGAAAACAGGATTTGAGAGGATGGGAAAGAGACATAGCCGGATAGAATCACCTCATAACATCCGGCCGGTGGAGCCTGATGGAGCAACGACAGGGAAAAGTGATGTCTCGTGTTTGTGATTAATTAAATACAAAAAATCTGTCATTACTTCCATAAATTAACCTCATAATTATCTACACACACACACACACACACACACACACACACACACACACACACACACACACACACAAAATGGTTCTCTGAAGGAAAAAAATCACCTAAATTGAAACATAATGTAGCGCTCGTCAGAAAATCCCAGATTCCTAAAAGCTGTGGCGAGGCGAGGATGAGTGGGTAAATATTTGTGATCTGGCAACGATGGGAAATTCGAGGCTAAATCACCCGTGGGAATTATACACAGCAGGTGAGTGACGTCAGGTGGGAGGATTTACAGGCGATAATGTTATTACTGAAGGATTTTTAACTACACCGGGAAGCGAATTAGTACCCACACGGACGTACACCTGGATTTACACACACACACACACACACACACACACACGTATACATGGACCGTGTACATAATCTGTAGGTATTCATATACATACACAGTGGCATTAATGAAGTGAAAAATAGTTAGATCTCAACAAATATTCTTAACTATTCTCTCATAGCCTTGTGCAACTTCACCTGTGTAATACGTGAATGTTTCTTCCTTTACACCTGGGAGCACTAATTACACCACTACCTTTGTCTTCACCTGTACGACCCTCACCCCCACCACGACCCCCACCCCACGACTACTAAACAATACAAAAATGGGGACGGGGTCGTTTTCTTTCGTCAGCGGGGAGTATAAACACGACCTCCTATACGCTAATACGCTAAACTACTCCCAGGTGAGTCACTAACGCCACACGTACCTGCTCAAACAATCAAGGTGACACAGGTATTAATCTATTACACACTACCTGAGTCTCTATTGAGTCTCTATCTTTACCTACTGAACTTCTCCTCTCTCTCCCCCGGCGTAAGGGACATACCCCTAGTTTGTGCTGACGCTAGGGAAATATCTCACGGTCCTTCGGTAATGCGATGTGCTGGTGGGGATTATTTGGGGATATTATTTGCAGTAGTAGTAGTGGTAGTAGTAGTTGTTGTTGTTGTTATAGAGAATCACCAACAGGATCGTTAAAGAAGACAGTGAGGAGGTCAGTGTAAAAAGATAAGAACACAGACAAAATACCTGACCTTCTGACCTTTGACCTCAACAACCCTGCATGACCAAGATACACACAGGTTCTTACCATCAATATCCATCGAACTAGCCTAACCTAACCTATTTCACCCACCATCCTGTTCTATTAACCCCATCCAAAACCCCTTCTCCTTCCTACCTCTCCCACACGCACCCCTCCCACCTCTTGGCACCTGGCACCTATTAGCGAGGTGTGAACCCAACCTTATCGACAGGTAGCACCACAACAAAGGTCACGGGGAGGTCAACCAGGAGTCAACCAGGTGGTGAAAATCCCATTAGTGATGATGCCAGAGACGACGAGAAGGAGGAGGAAGAGGAGGTGGAGGAGGAGAAGGAAGAGGAGGAAGTGGAGGAGGAGGGGGAAGAGAAGGAGGAAGAGCAGGAAGAGGAGGAGGAAAAAGAGAAGAAAAGAGGAGCTTAGGTTAGGTTAGGTTAAGTACAGGGAGGTGAGGCGCCCCATATATCTGGCTTAATAACAGACCACACCTGGGCACACCTGGGGGTCGATGGCCTACCTTTGATTCCCTGACGTACTGTATACCTGTCCGTCTGAAAATGATACCTGTGCACGATTTAGGTTAGGTTAGGTTAGGTCAGTCTACGTTAGGTGCGTTTAGATTACGTTAGGTTACTTTAGGCTATTCTACATCAGCTTAGGTTAGGTTAGGTTAGGTTGGTTAGGTTAGGTTAGAGCAGGTTAGGTTAGGTTAGAGTTAGGTTAGGTTAGGTTAGGTTGGGTTGGGTTTACAGCGACATCTGAATATACGGATATATCGGGGTATATTTCTGTAGTCGAGTCACCCGGTAGAATATCAATTGCGTCTTGTAGTCTACAGAAGTGAGGTTCATGGGTTGACTCACGCTTGGTTTGGCCCTCCCTACACGGTGAGGCCTCCAGTCCTGCCACTACACCCTGAGCCCTTGGGATAACATCCACTTGTGACCCTTCTTCTGCTTTTCTTCCCTCCTCTCAGGAATGAAAGGAGAGGGTGGGAGGGAGGGAGAGAGGAGGGGGGGAAGGAGGGAAGGAGGGGAGGGAGGGAGGGAGGGAGGAGGGAGGGAGGTGAGAGGGAGGGAGGGAGGGAGGAGGGAGATCGAGACGGTGGATGGAGAAGGAGGGAGGGAGGGAGGGAGGGGTTTTGCCAGGGAGAGACAATTGAGTGCAATTACCTCAAGTGGTTAATTCCCTGCCAAGTCAACAACACCTGATAGCATCACACACACCACACACACACACACACACACACACACACACACACACACACACACACACACACACACACACACACACACACACACACACACAGTTTGTTTTGTGTTCTTGTAGTTTGAAGATTTGGCAAATATTTTCGTTGGTCTGTCTGTCTGTTTGTTTATCTACCTTACTCCACCCACCACCCTACTCACCCACCCGCATCCCTACTCACCACCACCCTACTCACCACCTGCCCCTCCACACCCTCTCCATCCACCACCCTACTCCATCACCACCCTATCCACCCACCTGCACCCTCCACCCCTACTCCACCCACCACCCTACTCCCACCCTCCACCCCTCCACCACCCTCCCTCTCCATCCCACCACCTCTCCCACCCTCCACCCTCCATCCACCACCCTACCACCACCCTCCTCCCACCACCCTACTCCTCCACCGACAATTAACTACACTGGCTAATAAAGTTTTCCCCAGTGAAGTTCTGCCAGTATTCATTTGCTTTTTAACTGTTGCTTTTTAAGACCAAAGTTCTGGCTCTCTCTCTCTCTCTCTCTCTCTCTCTCTCTCTCTCTCTCTCTCTTTTTTTCTCTCTCCTCTAATACTCACTAGTCTATCTTGTTTACTTGTTTTATTTTTTGTTACATTCTTTTCTTCTTCCTCTCAAGCATTTATTACTCTTTACTCTCACCTCTCCTCTACGTTCCTCCTCCTCCTCTTCCTCCTCCACCTCCTCCTCTTCCATTAGATACGAAAACCCCATTTAACGTATTAGATGGAAGGGGAGGAAGTCTATTATATCGAGGTTCCATAGAAGTGAAACCTCCTATAACAGACTTCAATCATTAGGTACAGGTAAAAACACAGGTACAGCGCGTCTTCAAGCGGTTACAGTATCATTTAAAAAATAATTAAGTGTATAACTAACATCATTACAAAAAGCACCTGACTATTACAGTTAATTGGTACACTGTGTAATAATCCCTTAAGTCAGGTAACGAAAAGGTGTAATACTAATTAGTTTCTACCTGAGTGCTGCTACGTGTGCCCTCTTGTCAGTGATATAATTAACACAGTCGCTGAATAAAGTGAAAAGTGGGTCATTATTTTCTCAGATTCATTAAACAACGTTACCTAAGTGTTACTATGTACGTAATACAGGTGAGAGGTTAATTAGATACCAGGTGTTATCATATCACACAAGGTATTTATGTTTTGTTGGTTATTTTCAAGATGGATAGAGAGTTCAGTTTGGGGGGGTTAGGTGATGGAGGCGTACAGTCAGGTGTTACGTGAGGGATAAGCGTATATAATTACCTGTAGGAAACGAGACGACACTTATACCCACAACACCAACCACTAGTCAACTTCACTACGCTATTACACCATATACAAACCAAAGCGTATATAACCACGACACAACTATCAAGGCGACCTATATTTTCTACCTGTCGAGTATACGAAGGAAGACAGGTATTTAGCTTATGCTCTCATAGATTATTTATCCCAGGTGAGCCAACAGGTATACAGTACAGCTCGGAATGGCAGGTAAAACAAAATTGCCTCAGATCAGATGAAAGGACGATTCATTTCGGTGAGGAAGAGATGAAATATTTTCCTATTCATCGTTCATGGCCGGTGGAGAATGATACATTTCCTCCTCACTATACTTCCTCCTCCTCACCACACTTCCTCCTCCTCACTACACTTCCTCCCACCACACTTCCTCCTCCCACTCACTTCCTCCCGCACCACACTTCCTCCTCACAATACACTTACTCCCACTACACGTCCTCCACTCCACTTCCTCCTCCTTCCGCACTACACTTCCTCTTCCTCCACACTACCTTCCTCCTCCTCCCCTACACTTTCTCCCGTTAGAGACCCTGACAAATAACCTTAGTTGTGTAATGAAGATAAATGCTGGATACTCAGAGTCCACGCAGCAATACAGACGCTGAACAAATTACAGTAAATGTTGGAAAGACGAGGCATTGTTGTCGTTGAGGGTGTGGGGATTGGGGGGTGGGGGTGAGGTGAAGTTAAGGGGTGGGGTGAGGAAGGTGGGGAGGAGGGTGGGAGGATATGGGGAAGGAATGTGGGGTGGGGAAGAGGGAAGAGGGTAGGTAAGGAGGGTGTAGGGGGAAGGGAAGGGGTAGGTGAGAGATTAAACCCTTCTCCAACACCCACCTCCCTCCCTCCCAGTACAAGATAGTGCTACACTGTAATATAATAACATTCAAATCTCACCACAAAATATAGCACTATAGTCCTTACGTAACATAACATTCGTACCTAACATTCAACGATCCCATTATAATATTCTGGTCAAACATAACATTCTATTCATGCTTAAAACATTCAATAGGGTTTATATAATCGGTATTTATGGCCACTAATTATATCACATTTCTCACCTGATAAAACAGACTGAATAAATACACCTGTAATTTACTGATACATGTACCTACACACACACACACACACACACACACACACACACACACACACACACACACACACACACAGTTAATAAGCTCTTTCCTACCTGTAATCCTGGTAATAAAAATAAAATAAACATGGTCTTCCTCCCTACTGTATTCGCTCCCTTATTATGGAAACAACAATTATTCAGCTGATTAAAGAAAATCTCCCTGATTTTTTTATTTTCTTATATTTTTGTTTATTTCCTTGTTCATTCTCTCGTTTTCTTTCTCTCTGTCTCTCTGAAAATGAAAGTGATTGGGGAATTTCTTTGATCTCTCTCTCTCTCTCTCTCTCTCTCTCTCTCTCTCTCTCTCTCTCTCTTTACGGATGCAGGTTTAATGAGGTCACAGTTTTAATGAATACAGGTAACTCCCACCTAATATACGGACTGTCACCTTACATCACTGCCCTTTGTCGATTCACCTGTACCACGTCTATCAACCATCCGCCCGTCCGTCTGTCTGCCAGTCTGTCTGCCTGTCTGTCTGTCTGTCTGTCTGTCTGTCTGTCCCTCAGTAAAACTTTTCATATTTGACTTCTCTCAAACTTCTGCTTCAATATTGCTGAAACTTCTTCCCATTCCCTCCACCCCACCCACCCCACCCCACCCCACCCCACCCCCACCCACACCCCCCCCTCCACCCCACCCCACCCCTTCCCACCCCCACCCCACCCCACCCCACCCCCTGTCCACCTCCACCCCTCCCCCCACCCACCCCCCCCTCCCCCAGAGATGTTACGTAGATGGTCTCGTTATTGTGCCTCGAGTCATTTTATTGCTGAGGTCTTATTAACGCCTCATGCTGCTGCTGCTTGTATAGTGGCACCTCGATTTAACGGACTACATGGAGAAAGAGAGTCCGTTATATCGAGGTATGTTAGATATAAAACTACTGAAGGAATTACCTGTTAATGTAGCCCTAAAATAGTCCCAAGTAATTACACCTAAATAGACCCTAAAAATAGTCCCTAAGTAATAATCCTCTAAATTGCCCCCAGAAAATAGTCCCCAAAGGAAGTACCCTCCAAAATAGTCTAAAAAGTAGCCCCAGAAGAAACCCCGAAAAACAAGAAGACGCAAAAAGGGTAAACACAAAATATAAGTAGCCCAATCAAAAAGAACCTAACTCAATCTAACCTACTAAATAGACCCTAATCCAGTCAGTCCCCAAATAGAATGAATCACCAATCCTAATAGTTAGATTGGAAATGGTCTATCAGGGCTGAACACAAGACCATTTGAGCTGCAACTTGGCCCTCTACCCAGCAAAACCAAACATACCTGTATTTTTTCACCTGGAGAAAAGATGATGATGTCGATGATTTACCTGCCTATAGGTAACATATAGTCACCTGTGCTGGGTCTTACCTGTAAAATAAGAAAAAGACATTAATAAACCTACAGTAAGGACTAATTAAACAAGGTAATAGGATAAGTCTTTGGTGTTTGTGAAGTAAATAGTGAGGTCAATTAAAGATAAATTTACACCGTTCAAGGCGTCATATATATTAGACACAGGTTAATTGATATACCTTGAATATACAGGTAAATAATTAATTGGAAATACTACACGATAACAAGAGGTATATACGAGTTGTTTATTTATTGATTCATTTTTAATATTTTTATTTTCCTGTGGCAATCTCATCCAGCATACACACACACACACACACACACACACACACACACACACACACACACACACACACACACACACACACACACACACACACACACACACACACACACACACACACACACACACACACACACACACACACACACACACACACACACACACACACACACACACACACACACACACACACACACACACACACACACACACACACACACACACACACACACACACACACACACACACACACACACACACACACACACACACACACACACACACACACACACACACACACACACACACACACACACACACACACACACGGGGATGGCATCAGAACACACACAAGCACCATAAGATATATACATTAATTAATTGATTAAAGGAAGCTGCCTCATGAACCACCCAGCACATTCAACCAGTTCTCTCTATACTAACTGTTGAGAGCCGTTTATACACCTGTAATGACTGTATGATGCAGTAATACACCTGTAGTGACTGTATGATGCAGTAATACACCTGTAGTGACTGTATGATGCAGTTATACACCTGTAGTGACTGTATGATGCAGTAATACACCTGTAGTGACTGTATGATGCATGTAATACACCTGTAGTGACTGTATGATGCAGTAATACACCTAATGACTGTATGATGCAGTAATACACCTGTAGTGACTGTATGATGCAGTAATACACCTGTAGTGACTGTATGATGCAGTAATACATGTAATGACTGTATGATGCAGTAATACACCTGTAGTGACTGTGATGCAGTAATACACCTAGTGACTGTATGATGCAGTATACCTGTAATGACTGTATGATGCAGTAATACACCTGTAGTGACTGGCATATGATGCAGTAATACACCTGTAGTGACTGTATGATGCAGTAATACACCTGTAATGACTGTATGATGCAGTAATACACCTGTAGTGACTGTATGATGCAGTAATACACCTGTAGTGACTGTATGATGCAGTAATACCTGTAGTGACTGTATGATGCAGTAATACACCTGTATGACTGTATGATGCAGTAATACACCTGTAGTGACTGTATGATGCAGTAATACACCTGTAGTGACTGTATGATGCAGTAATACACCTGTAGTGACTGTATGATGCAGTAATACACCTATAGTGACTGTATGATGCAGTAATACACCTGTAGTGACTGTATGATGCAGTAATACACCTGTGTGACTGTATGATGCAGTAATACACCTGTATGTGACTGTATGATGCAGTAGCACACCTGTAGTGACTGTATGATGCAGTAATACACCTGTAGTGACTGTATGATGCATGTACACCTGTAGTGACTGTATGATGCAGTAATACACCTGTAGTGACTGTATGATGCAGTAATGCACCTGTAGTGACTGTATGATGCAGTAATACACCTGTAGTGACTGGTTGATGCAGTAATACTGGTGACTGTATGATGCAGTAGCCACCGTAGTGACGCAGCATGTGATGTACGCACCTGTAGTGACTGTATGATGCAGTAATACGCCTGTAATGACTGTGCTTGATGCAGTAATACGCACTTAGTGACATGATGCGGTTAATACACATAGTGACTGTATGATGCAGTAATACTGGTGACTGTATGATGCATGTGCACACACCTGGTGACTGTATGATGCAGTAATACACCTGTAATGACTGTATGATGCAGTAATACCACCTGTAGTGACTGTATGATGCGGTACACCTGTGTGACTTATGATGCGTGGCCACTATCAGTGACTGTATGATGCAGTAATACACCTGTAGTGACTGTATGATGCGGTAACCACCTGTAGTGACTGTGTTGCAGTAATGCACCTGTTGTGACCTGTATGATGCAGTAATACACCTGTAGTGACTGTATGATGCAGTATACACACCGTAATGACTGTCGTGATGCAGTAATACACCTGTAGTGACTGTATGATGCAGTAATACACCTGTAGTGACTGTATGATGCAGTAATACACCTGTAGTGACTGTATGATGCGGTAATACACCTGTAGGGCTGTTGATGCAGTAATGCACCTGTAGTGACTGTATGATGCAGTAATACACCTGCTTAGTGACTGTATGATGATATCACCTGTAGTGACTTGTGATGCAGTATACACCTGTAGTGACTGTATGATGCAATATCACCTGTAAATGACTGTATGATGCAGTAATACACCTGTAGTGACTGTATGATGCAGTAATACACCCTGTAGTGACTGTATGATGCAGTAATACACTGTAGTGACTGTATGATGCAGTATACACCTGTGATGGCTGTATGATGCAGTATACACCTGTAGTGACTGTATGATGCAGTAATACACCTGTAGTGACTGTATGATGCAGTAATACACCTGTAGTGACTGTTTGATGCAGTAATACACCTGTGGTGACTGTATGATGCAGTAATACACCTGTGACTGTATGATGCAATACACCTGTAGTGACTGTGATGCAGTATGCACCTGTAGTGACTGTATGATGCAGTAATCACTAGTGACTGTATGATGCAGTAATACACCAGTGACTGTATGATGCAGTAATACACCTGTAGTGACTGTATGATGCAGTAATACACCTGTAGTGACTGTATGATGCATAATACACCTGTAGTGACTGTATGATGCAGTAATACACCTGTAGTGACTGTATGATGCAGTAATACACCTGTAGTGACTGTATGATGCAGTAATACGCCTGTAGTGACTGTATGCGTGTACTGTAGTGACACAACGGTTATGATAGCACCTGTAGTGACTGTATGATGCAATGGCACATACAATAATTGGTGGTGAAGAAAGGTGCAGAGAAAGAGGTAAGGAAGAAAGAGAGAATAAAAGAGAGAGAAGAGAGAGAGAGGAATGGCGGAGAAGGCAAAATGGTAAGAAAGAGAAGAAAGAAGAAGCGCAAAGGTGAAAATATTGGAAGGGTTGGGAGGCGGGTGTTAAGACTCAGGATATGTGTGTGTGTGTGTGTGTGTGTGTGTGTGTGTGTGTGTGTGTGTGTTGTGTGTGTGTGTGTGTGTGTGTGTGTGTGTGTGTGTGTGTGTGTGTGTGTGTGTGTGTGTGTGTGAAGAATCAATGAAGTGTTGTAAGACTTTACTTACTTAAAAACTTAAAGATTACTGAAGTCTTGAAGGAGGTCTTTCTCCCTCACCACCACCACCACCACCACCACCACCACCACCACCACCACCACACCACCACCACCACCACCACCACCACCATCACCCCTACCACCACCACCACCACCACCACCACCACCACCACCACCACCATCACCCCCTATCACCACCACACCACCACCATCACCACCACCACCGCCACCACCACCACCACAACCACTACCACCACCGCCACCACCACCACCACCACCACCACCACCACCACCACCACCACCACCACCACAACCACCCACCACACCACCACCTTACAACCCCTACTACACCACCACCACCCCACCACCACCGCCACCACCGCCACCACCACCACCACCACCACCACAACCACTACCACCACCAGCCCGCGTCTCAACCTCTCAATTAATGGTAAGTGAACAACCGAGTGCAAATTAATTACCTCAGTAATCAAGTTATTCGTCTTGTGTGTTTCTTGAGTCAGTGACGTGAAGGAAAATTGGCAAGAGTGTGTGAGGTGCAGCCAGGCAAGCTCCAGTCACACAGTCACCAGTAATATTAGGGCCCAGTGTGAACCTAACTTAACAAACCTAACCTGATCTAACCTAACAACCTAACCTAACCTAATCTAACCTTGTTGGGAAGCTTCAAATATAAGTTGCACATAAATATATGAGTGACAGGCTAGGGTTTAAACAGGTATGGACCAAAAATCAACTGCAATTACCTTCATTCATATGTTCTTATATAATCTGGTAATGGTGAACTAAAGGCTGTGAATATTAAACAATCTCTCTCTCTCTCTCTCTCTCTCTCTCTCTCTCTCTCCCCAAGCGCCACCTCACATCAGTACAAGACTCAACACCCCAGCAGCCAGTTCCTCTCCTGCTTTAAACCTGATAAAACACCACCATAGTTTTTATTCTCCTAGTTTCAATCCTGGCTTGATGAAGGCTGATGTGATCATTCATACAGATGCGCTTCCAATCTGTCAAAATTTCCACCAAAAAAAAATTTATCTGATTGAGTTTGGAAATTAATCGTCGCCGGAAAATGAAGATAAATTTAATTATTTATATTTCATGTGATAAATATCTAATCTAAAATACTAACATATCATGGTGTGCTTTGCCAGGTGTGTGTGTGTGTGTGTGTGTGTGTGTGTGTGTGTGTGTGTTGTGTGTGTGTGTGTGTGTGTGTGTGTGTGTGTGTGTGTGTGTGTGTGTGTATGTGTGTGTGTGTGTGTGTGTGTGTGTGTATGTGTGTGTGTGTGTGTGTGTGTGTGTGTGTGTGTGTGTGTGTGTGTGTGTTGTGTGTGTGTGTGTGTGTTGTGTGTGTGTGTCTTAGTCCTATGAGATAACGAAATGAAATTATGGTGTCGAGTTCATTTCCTTTACTTTCGTGTTCCAAATTTAACTATCACCACCACCTTACAACCACCACCTACCCACTAACCACAACACCACTCATCAGCCACTACCTCACCCTCGACTTGGATCATCAACAGAGATCCACCCCAAGGACTACCACCAACACTAGGGAATAAAACCACCTCCCCCCTCGCAAGTGCTCAATATTATTGTGTTTAAGGCGTCATTAAGCTATGCAGAATATGTTGATGGTATTAAGGGATGGTGGTTTAAGCGCCATTCTGGGATATCAACAAAGATTACTACTTGAAACACCACCATAAACACACACACACTCTCTCTCTCTCTTTTTTTTTTTCTCTCTTCTCTCTCTCTCTCTTTTTTGAATATTTTTTGCGGTATATTTGCAGACCTTCGAACAGGGAAGAGAGGAGGAAGAGGAGGAGGAGGATGCTTATGCTGGTTCGGTTGGGATTCGGTTAGGTCCTATAATAATTAAACTGTTCCCATAAGACTGTGAACTTGTCCCAGTTACTTTACTGAGGTTTTCTCTTCATTAAGTCTGAAATTGACAAGGAAATGCGGCCATAGAGCCTCATTGTTTTGCCCTGGAAATGATCAAAAGTTTTGAAATCAATTTGAACGCCAAAAGGGTAGGCAGGCAATCAGGGCCGAATGTGATGGCCTACGACTGTTCCTGACCTTTCGCGCACACACACACACACACACACCTTAGAGCCGTGATGGAAAATGGTCTAAGTTGTTTAGTGACCCATCTATCAGAAAAATAAAAACACTTCACGATAAAACATTAAACCTTATTATCGTAAGGCTAAAACAGACAACTTATAAACCTAACTGATAACTAAGATAAGAAACTCGTAAGAGGATAGATTAAACTCTGTGATGTGTTTAGTTCAGAAAACTAATATACGTTGGTCCATTACCTTCTAGTACATATTATTATTGTCTATAGTAAGCCCTCAGAGTCACAGTGAACCTCAAATTACTGGTAAATATATATTGGCGTCTGACAGTGGTGTGGTTCAGTTAATGAATGTATATGATTAATGACTTGTCCAAATGGGTCGCAGTCCCGATAGACCCCAATCCCAATTCTTAATAGACCAGAGTCGTCATTGGCCCAATCCGATTGGTAAACTTTGAACCCTCCTAAAAAGCACTAAACCTTCGAACCCAATACTTGAAGCTTCGAACCTAACACTTGAGCTTCAGACCCTAATACTTGAAGCTTCGAACCTAATGCTGAGTTCAAAGAAATCCTAGAGCACGAAACTGGAGGAGAGCATCGACCCGTTATCCCGATGAGCTGAGTTAAGTCTTGGTGAGGGTTATAATGTATGCATAGCAAGGACCTCAGGTGACGGTGCGGAGGGGTCAGGTGTGTACGGAGGGGTCAGGTGTATGTATGGTTGTGGTGTGTACGTAGGGGTCTGGTGTGCATAGATACACTGCCCACCACCACTCACCACCATCACCACCACACCATCACCAACACCACACCACAACATCTCCATACGGGTGAGATACAGCACAGGTAACATCAGGACCTTGTTAGCGCTGAGGTGCGGTGACTAGCTAAGGCAACAGTATAAGTCAAGGTGTCAGTGGTCGCCTTCATCCTGGACCTGGACCTGGGACCTGAGACCTGGACCTGAGACCTGGGACCTGAGACCTGGGACCCTGAGACCTGGGACCTGAGCCTGGGATGATCTTATAGTATTGAAAATAATCTCATAGAGTTGGTTATCTCTATCGTTGGCTGGGCAGGTGGGCGCTGACGCAAAGAGCTGACACTGAGAGCTGACTTCAGAGGGGGTGTTCATATCGTGTACTGACAAAGAGCGCTGACGTAAAGAGCTCACACTAAGCTGACACAAAAGCTGACATACACACTAATTGTGTGTAGTGGCAATAAATATAACACGGATATTTTCTCGCCTCTCAATAAACTGATTTACACCTGCATTAGCAATTAGTAGTTCAATGACCTGATTTATTAGTTCATCTGATATAAAATAGTCAATACCGAGGATGATGACATACAGGGTATTTAGTTCACTGACCCCGTAAACAGACTCCACACACCGATAAACATCCATTACTCAGGTCAAGAAAGGCGGAGGAGGAGAACAAAAACAGTAAAAAATAACCTCCAAATTACAGACAGAAAAATCACCCAAAAATCACCCAAAATCACCCAAAATCACCAAAAATCACCAAAATCACCAAAATCACCGAATTGATAAGAGTTATTTAGCGTTTATAATCATCTTAATATCTGATCCAGACTAATTTGCATATCGTTGTCCAGGTAAATACACACCTGCAAACAAATTTATTTTTAGTATGGAGTTTAATATGAGGTTGTTAGGTCACGTAATTGTCTATCTGTCAGAGTAAATAGATTCCTTGTTATGTTAGGGTGATGATGAACAACCTGTCAGATGTGGGTACTAAGGTGTGTTTATTTAAGGTATGTTTACAGGTGTGTTGTGGTCATTACCATCATGTGTGTACCAGGTAACATGTACACACGGTATACACAAAAACAAATGGATATAACACACACACACACACACACACACCAATATAACAGGTAAACAAGTAAGCAGGACAATTAACACTAGTTGAAATATAATCAAATATATCAATAGATGCGTATTATTATAAATCATTACAGTGACACAGTGTAAAATGCATCAATTGGGATTATTTAGCATCGATGATATGAATAATGTGTGTGTGTGTGTGTGTGTGTGTGTGTGTGTGTGTGTGTGTGTGTGTGTGTGTGTGTGTGTGTTACTAAAAATATATCCACTAGCAAGGTTCCTTTTACTGGACGCTAAGAGACGCCAGGTAAGGACTATACAGGTAACACAGGTAAAACTAGAACACCTGTTGTATTGTATGAGTGGAGAGGTAAAATCTTGGTCCCTGTAACAGAGGCTCCTTACTCCTTAAGAATTACATTATATATCAGGCCAGTAGGAGAGAAGGAAGGAGGAGGAAGAGAGGATGAAGAGGAGGAGGAAGGAGATTAAGGAGAAAGGGAGGAAGAGGAAGAAGGTTATGATAAAAGGGAGGGAAGAATAAGGAAAAGTTTAAGAAAATGGAAGGAGGAGGTAGAGGAGTAGTGAAAGTATGATAAAATGGATGTAAAGCCTTTTTCCCTAATTAGGACTCAACATAATGGTTAGGATAGGCTCGTGTTAGCCAGGTTAGGGCCAGGTTAGGGTCAGGCAGGGTCGTGCCAGTCAAAGCAGCAGCCTCAGAACCACCACAATCAAGTGGTCCCAATAACGCCGCGCCTCCCACCACCCGGGAGACGAGGAGGGGGCCGACTGGGGGTCGACTGGGGAGGTGGGGTCGACTGGGAGGGTGGGGGTCGGACTGGGGAGGGTGGGGGGGCCTGACTTTGGGGGAGGGTGGGGTCGACTGGGGGAGGGGTGGGGGCCGACTGGGGTGGAGGGGTGGGGTCGATCAGAGGTGGTCGACTGGGGAGGTGGGGGGCCTGACTGGGGGAGGGTGGGATCGACTGGGGAGGGTGGGGGTCGACTTAGAATTGCATTTTCATTCTTGGCGTGAAGCAAAGTGCATTTTCATGTCATCTGTTTTCAAATTTTATCTTGGCCATGAGCTAGCGAAAGAGAGATCCGTTCTCACGCCATTCATCGGTTATTTCGTTAGGTCATGGACTCACCTTAACGAAGAGTGCCTTTACTGTAACTGATAAATTTAGAGAGAGAGGTGTGTGTGTGTGTGTGTGTGTGTGTAAAAGTGTGTGTGTGTGCCAGTTACAGAGAGGATAAAAAGAAGAGCGGATTATTTAGATGAATATTTGAACCTTGATATAATACAAGAAAAGATGGCTGTTAATTAATAGTGTGGATAAAGTCGAATTTCGTACAGTGATGTGTAAATAATAATAATAATAATAATTAACGGTTTATTGAAAGAGTTTAAGCCAGAAGGCTGAAAAATATACAGTTACATATTTGGGGAATGGGTTGATGAATTACAAAATAATATACAAGGACATAAGCACACAAGAGAAAGTGGTGTGTGTGTGTGTGTGTGTGTGTGTGTGTGTGTGTGTGTGTGTGTGTGTGTGTGTACTGTCTAGCAGGTAATCTTCTGTTAATCATCTCAGGTAAGTGTAATAATTTCTATGTACACCTTGGTTTATCCTTAACCTTGTGCATGACCAAAAGTGCTGCATGCGACCGTCCCCTGCGGCCTTGATTCATATTCTTAGGGATGTCGAGGTCAGGTCACCTGCTATCTGAATGGAAGGTAGATGACGGGTCTGCAATAAGGTCAAGTTGCAATAATAACAATTCAAATATCTATACCTCTCGTTGATTTTATTGTTGATTCTTTTATTCTACCGTGAAAGGATTCTCTCTTCTCTCTCTCTTCGTTCTTGGAATTAACAGGACAAAACTCTTAAAAAGATTTTGATTTTTTTTCTTTTGTGTTTGTCTTGTTTTTTAATTTGTTTGTTTTTGTTTTTTTTTTGTCTTTGTTTTGTTTTTTGTCGTCCTTTTTTTTTTTTAGTCTTTCCTTTTGTTTTGCGTGCTTTTGTCTTTATTTTGTTTATGTTTTTGTGTTGTTGGGACCTGAGGCAGCGAGTCCCTCATCACACTCTGGGCTTCACTGTGTTATAAGTTTCATCTCATCGTAAGTCTTATGACACATCGAGGTTTTTTGTCGTTCATATTTTAAATAAAGAAAAATTATTGATTATTAAACAGTTGTATACTCTAGATGATACCCAACCTAACCCAACTCAAACCTAATCCCAACTCCAACTTAACCCAACCCAACCAAAAACCCAACCTAACCCAACTCAACTCTAAACTCAACTCAACCTAACCTAACCTAACCTAACCTAACCTAACCCAACCCAATCCGCAAATACAACCTAATTAGATGAACAGATGATCTAATCTAACTCCAAATTAACCCAATCTTGAAATTCAATCTTAAGAAAACCTAACCTACCCATTCTAACATTAATCTAACCTACCTTAATTAACCTAACCTAACCAAACCTAATCAGCATTTTAAACATTCTCCTCTTGCCATAAGAGAACAACTTCCTTAGTAATAATTTAAACATTTTCTGTACTCACTTTTTCCTAAGTGGTCGAATACATGCGGAAAACTCTCCCTCAGACAAGTTTATTTCTATTTTTCCTTCCTTTTCCCATTTTCCGTTATCAGAGAATAGAGAGAGAGAGAGAGGGAAGGGAAGATGTGTGTGTGTGTGTGTGTGTGTGTGTGTGTGTGTGTGTGTGTGTGTGTGTGTGTGTGTGTGTGTGTGTGTGTGTGTGTGTGTGTGTGTGTGTGTGTGTGTGTGTGTGTGTGTGTGTGTGTGTGTGTGTGTGTGTGAGATGAAAGGGTAATCAACAAGTGGCTGCACTCCAGATGAAGCCCCCTCTCCAGAAGATCTGTAGTGGGTATCTCATCCCCATCTAGGTGGAAAGCACCCCCACCCCCCACTCCCTAGCCTCCTCCCACCCTCCTCACACATCTCCCTACCCTCCCAACATCTCATTCCCTAGGTCTCGCCACCTCCCACGCACTGTCGAGCAAGTGGTCGCCTGATTAGATGGATCGCGTCTTGTGGTCGTCTCTTAATACCGTTAGCAATGCCGCAACTGAACGAAGTACACCGA
>NW_024717334.1:0-14730 GCF_018991925.1 Homarus americanus | reverse complement strand
ACGTGTTTTTTCCATAGTCGAGACAAAACGCGATATACGCGATTTTGTTCAAAATCACAGTATATGTACTCCTGAGCACAGCGTGTCCGATCCTATCATCGACAGTTCGATTGCGGAACAATTAGTGGTCGTAATGATGCTTGGAATATTTTAATGAAATTTTTCTCAATGCTTATTTCAGTACTCGCCAACTATTGTTTTCTCAGGTGATTGGTTGGTGTTGTTATGTTCTTCTGGATGTACTTAATTACTGAAATTAATCCCACCAAATTTCAAGTCTGTGAGAAAATTATATATGGGTGAAAAAACACGTAAGGGGGGACCCTTACGCGTTTTTTCCATGGTCGAGACAAAACGCGATTTATTCGATTTTGTTCAAAATCACAGTATAGGTACTCCTGAGCATGCCGAGTCCGATCCTATCATCGACAGTTCGATTGCGGAACAATTAGTGGTCGTAATGATGCTTGGAATATTTTAATGAAATTTTTCTCGATGCTTATTTCAGTACTCACCAACTATTGGTTTCTCAGGTGATTGGTTGGTGTTGTTATGTTCTTGTGGATGTACTTAATTACTGAAATTAATCCCACCAAATTTCAAGTCTGAGAGAAAATCATATATGGGTGAAAAATCACGTAAGGGGGGACCCTTACGCGTTTTTTCCATGGTCGAGACAAAACGCGATTTACTCGATTTTGTTCAAAATCACAGTATAGGTACTCCTGAGCATGCCGAGTCCGATCCTATCATCGACAGTTCGATTGCGGAACAATTAGTGGTCGTATTGATGCTTGGAATATTTTAATGAAATTTTTCTCAATGCTTATTTCAGTACTCGCCAACTATTGGTTTCTCAGGTGATTGGTTGGTGTTGTTATGTTCTGCTGGATGTACTTAATTACTGATATTAATCCCACCAAATTTCAAGTCTGAGAGAAAATCATATATGGGTGAAAAAACACGTAAGGGGGGACCCTTACGCGTTTTTTCCATGGACGAGACAAAACGCGATATACACGATTTTGTTCAAAATCACAGTATAGGTACTCCTGAGCATGCTAAGTCCGATCCTATCATCCACAGTTCGATTGCGGAACAATTAGTGGTCGTAATGATGCTTGGAATATTTTAATGAAATTTTCTCAATGCTTATTTCAGTACTCACCAACTATTGGTTTCTCAGGTGATTGGTTGGTGTTGTTATGTTCTTCTGGATGTACTTAATTACTGATATTAATCCCACCAAATTTCAAGTCTGAGAGAAAATCATATATGGGTGAAAAAACACGTAAGGGGGGACCCTTACGCGTTTTTTCCATGGTCGAAACAAAACGCGATATACGCGATTATGTTCAAAATCACAGTATAGGTACTCCTGAGCATGCCGAGTCCGATCCTATCATCGACAGTTCGATTGCGGAACAATTAGTGGTCGTAATGATGCTTGGAATATTTTAATGAAATTTTTCTCAATGCTTATTTCAGTACTCGCCAACTATTGGTTTCTCAGGTGATTGGTTGGTGTTGTTATGTTCTGCTGGATGTACTTAATTACTGATATTAATCCCACCAAATTTCAAGTCTGAGAGAAAATCATATATGGGTGAGAAAACGCGTAAGGGTCCCCCCTTACGCGTTTTTTCCATGGTCGAGACAAAACGCGATATACGCTATTTTGTTCAAAATGACAGTATAGGTACTCCTGAGCATGCCGAGTCCGATAGAATCATCGACAGTTCGATTGCGGAACAATTAGTGGTCGTAATGATGCTTGGAATATTTTAATGAAATTTTTCTCAATGCATATTTCAGTACTCGCCAACTATTGGTTTCTCAGGTGATTGGTTGGTGTTGTTATGTTCTTCTGGATGTATTTAATTACCGATATTAATCCCACCAAATTTCAAGTCTGAGAGAAAATCATATATGGGTGAAAAAACACATAAGGGGGGACCCTTACGCGTTTTTTCATGGTCGAGACAAAACGCGATATACGCTATTTTGTTCAAAATCACAGTATAGGTACTCCTGAGCATGCCGAGTCCGATCCTATCATCGACAGTTCGATTGCGGAACAATTAGTGGTCGTAATGATGCTTTGAATATTTTAATGAAATTTTTCTCAATGCTTATTTCAGTACTCGCCAACTATTGGTTTCTCAGGTGATTTGTTGGTGTTGTTATGTTCTTCTGGATGTATTTAATTACCGATATTAATCCCACCAAATTTCAAGTCTGAGAGAAAATCATATATGGGTGAAAAAACACGTAAGGGGGGGACCCTTACGCGTTTTTTCTATGGTCGAGACAAAACGCGATTTACTCGATTTTGTTCAAAATCACAGTATAGGTACTCCTGAGCATGCCGAGTCCGATCCTATCATCGACAGTTCGATTGCGGAACAATTAGTGGTCGTATTGATGCTTGGAATATTTTAATAAAATTTTTCTCAATGCTTATTTCAGTACTCGCCAACTATTGGTTTCTCAGGTGATTGGTTGGTGTTGTTATGTTCTTCTGAATGTACTTAATTACTGAAATTAATCCCACCAAATTTCAAGCCTGAGAGAAAATCATATATGGGTGAAAAAACACGTAAGGGGGGACCCTTACGCGTTTTTTCCATGGACGAGACAAAACGCGATATACACGATTTTGTTCAAAATCACAGTATAGGTACTCCTGAGCATGCCAAGTCCGATCCTATCATCCACAGTTCGATTGCGGAACAATTAGTGGTCGTAATGATGCTTGGAATATTTTAATGAAATTTTGTCAATGCTTATTTCAGTACTCGCCAACTATTGGTTTCTGAGGTGATTGGTTGGTGTTGTTATGTTCTTCTGAATGTACTTAATTACTGAAATTAATCCCACCAAATTTCAAGTCTGAGAGAAAATCATATATGGGTGAAAAAACACGTAAGGGGGGACCCTTATGCGTTTTTTCCATGGTCGAGACAAAAAGCGATTTACTCGATTTTGTTCAAAATCACAGTATAGGTACTCCTGAGCATGCCGAGTCCGATCCTATCATCGACAGTTCGATTGCGGAACAATTAGTGGTCGTAATGATGCTTGGAATATTTTAATGAAATTTTTCTCAATGCTTATTTCAGTACTCACCAACTATTGGTTTCTCAGGTGATTGGTTGGTGTTGTTATGTTCTTCTGAATGTACTTAATTACTGAAATTAATCCCACCAAATTTCAAGTCTGAGAGAAAATCATATATGGGTGAAAAAATACGTAAGGGGGGACCCTTGCGCGTTTTTTCCATGGTCGAGACAAAACGCGATATACGCGATTTTGTTCAAAATGACAGTATAGGTACTCCTGAGAATGCCGAGTCCGATCCTATCATCGACAGTTCGATTGCGGAACAATTAGTGGTCGTAATGATGCTTGGAATATTTTAATGAAATTTTTCTCAATGTTTATTTCAGTACTTGCCAACTATTGGTTTCTCAGGTGATTGGTTGGTGTTGTTATGTTCTTCTGGATGTACTTAATTACTGATATTAATCCCCCACCAAATTTCAAGTCTGAGAGAAAATCATATATGGGTGAAAAAACACGTAAGGGGGGGACCCTTACGCGTTTTTTCCATGGTCGAGACAAAACGCGATTTACTCGATTTTGTTCAAAATCACAGTATAGGTACTCCTGAGCATTCGGAGTCCGATCCTTTCATCGACAGTTCGATTGCGGAACAATTAGTGGTCGTAATGATGCTTGGAATATTTTAATGAAATTTTTCTCAATGCTTATTTCAGTACTCGCCAACTATTGGTTTCTCAGGTGATTGGTTGGTGTTGTTATGTTCTTCTGGATGTACTTAATT
This sequence comes from Homarus americanus, assembly GCF_018991925.1. NCBI lineage: Eukaryota > Metazoa > Arthropoda > Malacostraca > Decapoda > Nephropidae > Homarus > Homarus americanus. The sequence goes on along the minus strand of NW_024717334.1, from coordinate 10,883 downwards.
ACTGAAATTAATCCCACCAAATTTCAAGTCTGAGAGAAAATCATATATGGGTGAAAAAACACGTAAGGGGGGACCCTTACGCGTTTTTTCCATGGACGAGACAAAACGCGATATACACGATTTTGTTCAAAATCACAATATAGGTACTCCTGAGCATGCCAAGTCCGATCCTATCATCCACAGTTCGATTGTGGAACAATTAGTGGTCGTAATGATGCTTGGAATATTTTAATGAAATTTTCTCAATGCTTATTTCAGTACTCGCCAACTATTGGTTTCTGAGGTGATTGGTTGGTGTTGTTATGTTCTTCTGGATGTATTTAATTACCGATATTAATCCCACCAAATTTCAAGTCTGAGAGAAAATCATATATGGGTGAAAAAACACGTAAGGGGGGACCCTTACGCGTTTTTTCCATGGTCGAGACAAAACGCGATATACGCTATTTTGTTCAAAATGACAGTATAGGTACTCCTGAGCATGCCAAGTCCGATAGAATCATCGACAGTTCGATTGCGGAACAATTAGTGGTCGTAATGATGCTTGGAAAATTTTAATGAAATTTTTCTCAATGCTTATTTCAGTACTCGCCAACTTTTGGTTTCTCAGGTGATTGGTTGGTGTTGTTATGTTCTTCTGGATGTACTTAATTACTGAAATTAATCCCACCAAATTTCAAGTCTGAGAGAAAATCATATATGGGTGAAAAAACACTTAAGGGGGGACCCTTACGCGTTTTCTAACAATCGAAGACAAAACGCGATATCACGCTATTTTGTTCCAAAATCACAGTATAAGTACTCTGAGCATGCCAGGTCCGATAGAGATCATCGACAGTTCGATTGCGGAACAATTAGTGGTCGTAATGATGCTTGGAATATTTTATGAAATTTTTCTCAATGCTTATTTCAGTACTCGCCAACTTTTGGTTTCTCAGGTGATTGGTTGGTGTTATGTTCTTCTGGATGTACTTAATTACTGAAATTAATCCCACTAAATTTCAAGTCTGAGAGAAAATCATATATGGGTGAAAAAATACGTAAGGGGGGACCCTTGCGCGTTTTTTCCATGGTCGAGACAAAACGCGATATACGCGATTTTGTTCAAAATGACAGTATAGGTACTCCTGAGCATGCCGAGTCCGATCCTATCATCGACAGTTCGATTGCGGAACAATTAGTGGTCGTAATGATGCTTGGAATATTTTAATGAAATTTTTCTCAATGCTTATTTCAGTACTCACCAACTATTGGTTTCTCAGGTGATTGGTTGGTGTTGTTATGTTCTTTTGAATGTACTTAATTACTGAAATTAATCCCACCAAATTTCAAGTCTGAGAGAAAATCATATATGGGTGAAAAAACACGTAAGGGGGGACCCTTACGCGTTTTTTCCATGGACAAGACAAAACGCGATATACACGATTTTGTTCAAAATCACAGTATAGGTACTCCTGAGCATGCCAAGTCCGATCCTATCATCCACAGTTCGATTGCGGAACAATTAGTGGTCGTAATGATGCTTGGAATATTTTAATGAAATTTTCTCAATGCTTATTTCAGTACTCGCCAACTATTGGTTTCTGAGGTGATTGGTTGGTGTTGTTATGTTCTTCTGGATGTATTTAATTACCGATATTAATCCCACCAAATTTCAAGTCTGAGAGAAAATCATATATGGGTGAAAAAACACGTAAGGGGGGACCCTTACGCGTTTTTTCCATGGTCGAGACAAAACGCGATATACGCTATTTTGTTCAAAATCACAGTATAGGTACTCCTGAGCATGCCGAGTCCGATAGAATCATCGACAGTTCGATTGCGGAACAATTAGTGGTCGTAATGATGCTTGGAATATTTTATGAAATTTTTCTCAATGCTTATTTCAGTACTCGCCAACTATTGGTTTCTCTGGTGATTGGTTGGTGTTGTTATGTTCTTCTGGATGTACTTAATTACTGAAATTAATCCCACTAAATTTCAAGTCTGAGAGAAAATCATATATGGGTGAAAAAATACGTAAGGGGGGACCCTTGCGCGTTTTTTCCATGGTCGAGACAAAACGCGATATACGCGATTTTGTTCAAAATGACAGTATAGGTACTCCTGAGCTTGCCGAGTCCGATCCTATTATCGACAGTTCGATTGCGGAACAATTAGTGGTCGTAATGATGCTTGGAATATTTTAATGAAATTTTTCTCAATGCTTATTTCAGTACTCGCCAACTATTGGTTTCTCAGGTGATTGGTTGGTGTTGTTATGTTCTTCTGGATGTACTTAATTACTGATATTAATCCCACCAAATTTCAAGTCTGAGAGAAAATCATATATGGGTGAAAAAACACGTAAGGGGGGACCCTTACGCGTTTTTTCCATGGTCGAGACAAAACGCGATATACGCGATTATGTTCAAAATCACAGTATAGGTACTCCTGAGCATGCCGAGTCCGATCCTATCATCGACAGTTCGATTGCGGAACAATTAGTGGTCGTAATGATGCTTGGAATATTTTAATGAAATTTTTCTCAATGCTTATTTCAGTACTCACCAACTATTGGTTTCTCAGGTGATTGGTTGGTGTTGTTATGTTCTTCTGAATGTACTTAATTACTGAAATTAATCCCACCAAATTTCAAGTCTGAGAGAAAATCATATATGGGTGAAAAAATACGTAAGGGGGGACCCTTGCGCGTTTTTTCCATGGTCGAGACAAAACGCGATATACGCGATTTTGTTCAAAATGACAGTATAGGTACTCCTGAGCATGCCGAGTCCGATCCTATCATCAACAGTTCGATTGCGGAACAATTAGTGGTCGTAATGATGCTTGGAATATTTTAATGAAATTTTTCTCAATGCTTATTTCAGTACTCGCCAACTATTGGTTTCTCAGGTGATTGGTTGGTGTTGTTATGTTCTTCTGGATGTACTTAATTACTGATATTAATCCCACCAAATTTCAAGTCTGAGAGAAAATCATATATGGGTGAAAAAACACGTAAGGGGAGACCCTTACGCGTTTTTTCCATGGTCGAGACAAAACGCGATTTACTCGATTTTGTTCAAAATCACAGTATAGGTACTCCTGAGCATGCCGAGTCCGATTCTATCATCGACAGTTCGATTGCGGAACAATTAGTGGTCGTAATGATGCTTGGAATATTTTAATGAAATTTTTCTCAATGCTTATTTCAGTACTCGCCAACTATTGGTTTCTCTGGTGATTGGTTGGTGTTGTTATGTTCTGGATGTATTTAATTACCGATATTAATCCCACCAAATTTCAAGTCTGAGAGAAAATCATATATGGGTGAAAAAACACGTAAGGGGGGACGCTTACGCGTTTTTTCCATGGACGAGACAAAACGCGATATACACGATTTTGTTCAAAATCACAGTATAGGTACTCCTGAGCATGCCAAGTCCGATCCTATCATCGACAGTTCGATTGCGGAACAATTAGTGGTCGTAATGATGCTTGGAATATTTTAATGAAATTTTTCTCGATGCTTATTTCAGTACTCGCCAACTATTGGTTTCTCAGGTGATTGGTTGGTGTTGTTATGTTCTGCTGGATGTTCTTAATTACTGATATTAATCCCACCAAATTTCAAGTCTGAGAGAAAATCATATATGGGTGAGAAAACGCGTAAGGGTCCCCCCTTACGCGTTTTTTCCATGGTCGAGACAAAACGCGATATACGCTATTTTGTTCAAAATCACAGTATAGGTACTCCTGAGCATGCTAAGTCCGATCCTATCATCGACAGTTCGATTGCGGAACAATTAGTGGTCGTAATGATGCTTGGAATATTTTAATGAAATTTTTCTCGATGCTTATTTCAGTACTCACCAACTATTGGTTTCTCAGGTGATTGGTTGGTGTTGTTATGTTCTGCTGGATGTACTTAATTACTGATATTAATCCCACCAAATTTCAAGTCTGAGAGAAAATCATATATGGGTGAGAAAACGCGTAAGGGTCCCCCCTTACGCGTATTTTCCATGGTCGAGACAAAACGCGATATACGCTATTTTGTTCAAAATCACAGTATAGGTACTCCTGAGCATGCTAAGTCCGATCCTATCATCCACAGTTCGATTGCGGAACAATTAGTGGTCGTAATGATGCTTGGAATATTTTAATGAAATTTTCTCAATGCTTATTTCAGTACTCGCCAACTATTGGTTTCTGAGGTGATTGGTTGGTGTTGTTATGTTCTTCTGAATGTACTTAATTACTGAAATTAATCCCACCAAATTTCAAGTCTGAGAGAAAATCATATATGGGTGAAAAATCACGTAAGGGGGGACCCTTACGCGTTTTTTCCATGGTCGAGACAAAACGCGATTTACTCGATTTTGTTCAAAATCACAGTATAGGTACTCCTGAGCATGCCGAGTCCGATCCTATCATCGACAGTTCGATTGCGGAACAATTAGTGGTCGTAATGATTCTTGGAATATTTTAATGAAATTTTTCTCGATGCTTATTTCAGTACTCGCCAACTATTGGTTTCTCAGGTGATTGGTTGGTGTTGTTATGTTCTTCTGGATGTACTTAATTACTGAAATTAATCCCACCAAATTTCAAGTCTGAGAGAAAATCATATATGGGTGAAAAAACACGTAAGGGGGGACCCTTACGCGTTTTTTCCATGGTCGAGACAAAACGCGATTTACTCGATTTTGTTCAAAATCACAGTATAGGTACTCCTGAGCATGCCGAGTCCGATCCTATCATCGACAGTTCGATTGCGGAACAATTAGTGGTCGTAATGATGCCTGGAATATTTTAATGAAATTTTTCTCAATGCTTATTTCAGTACTCGCCAACTATTGGTTTCTCTGGTGATTGGTTGGTGTTGTTATGTTCTTCTGGATGTACTTAATTACCGATATTAATCCCACCAAATTTCAAGTCTGAGAGAAAATCATATATGGATGAAAAAACACGTAAGGGGGGATCCTTACGCGTTTTTTCCATGGTCGAGACAAAACGCGATATACGCGATTTTGTTCAAAATCACAGTATAGGTACTTCTGAGCACAGCGTGTCCGATCCTATCATCGACAGTTCGATTGCGGAACAATTAGTGGTCGTAATGATGCTTGGAATATTTTAATGAAATTTTTCTCAATGCTTATTTCAGTACTCGCCAACTATTGTTTTCTCAGGTGATTGGTTGGTGTTGTTATGTTCTTCTGGATGTACTTAATTACTGAAATTAATCCCACCAAATTTCAAGTCTGAGAGAAAATCATATATGGGTGAAAAAACACGTAAGGGGGGACCCTTACGCGTTTTTTCCATGGTCGAGACAAAACGCGATATACGCTATTTTGTTCAAAATCACAGTATAGTTACTCCTGAGCATGCCGAGTCCGATCCTATCATCGACAGTTCGATTGCGGAACAATTAGTGGTCGTAATGATGCTTGGAATATTTTAATGAAATTTTTCTCAATGCTTATTTCAGTACTCACCAACTATTTGTTTCTCAGGTGATTGGTTGGTGTTGTTATGTTCTTCTGGATGTACTTAATTACTGATATTAATCCCACCAAATTTCAAGTCTGAGAGAAAATCATATATGGGTGAAAAAACACGTAAGGGGGGACCCTTACGCGTTTTTTCCATGGTCGAGACAAAACGCTATATGCGCGATTTTGTTCAAAATCACAGTATAGGTACTCCTGAGCATGCCGAGTCCGATCCTATCATCGACAGTTCGATTGCGGAACAATTAGTGGTCGTAATGATGCTTGGAATATTTTAATGAAATTTTTCTCAATGATTATTTCAGTACTCGCCAACTATTGGTTTCTCTGGTGATTGGTTGGTGTTGTTATGTTCTTCTGGATGTACTTAATTACTGAAATTAATCCCACGAAATTTCAAGTCTGAGAGAAAATCATATTTGGGTGAGAAAACGCGTAAGGGTCCCCCCTTGCGCGTTTTTCCCTGGTCGAGACAAAACGCGATATACGCTATTTTGTTCAAAATCACAGTATAGGTACTCCTGAGCATGCCGAGTCCGATCCTATCATCGACAGTTCGATTGCGGAACAATTAGTGGTCGTAATGATGCTTGGAATATTTTAATGAAATTTTCTCAATGCTTATTTCAGTACTCGCCAACTATTGGTTTCTCAGGTGATTGGTTGGTGTTCTTATGTTCTTCTGGATGTATTTAATTACCGATATTAATCCCACCAAATTTCAAGTCTGAGAGAAAATCATATATGGGTGAAAAAACACGTAAGGGGGGACCCTTACGCGTTTTTTCCATGGTCGAGACAAAACGCGATATACGCTATTTTGTTCAAAATCACAGTATAGGTACTCCTGAGCATGCCGAGTCCGATAGAATCATCGACAGTTCGATTGCTGAACAATTAGTGGTCATAATGATGCTTGGAATATTTTAATGAAATTTTTCTCAATGTTTATTTCAGTACTCGCCAACTTTTGGTTTCTCAGGTGATTGGTTGGTGTTGTTATGTTCTTCTGGATGTACTTAATTACTGAAATTAATCCCACCAAATTTCAAGTCTGAGAGAAAATCATATTTGGGTGAGAAAACGCGTAAGGGTCCCCCCTTACGCGTTTTTTCCATGGTCGAGACAAAACGCGATATACGCTATTTTGTTCAAAATCACGACCATGGTACTCCTGGGCATGTGGTCGATCCTGTCGACAGTTCGATTGCGGAACAATTAGTGGTCATGATGCTTGGAATATTTTAATGAAATTTTTTCTCAATGCTTATTTCAGTACTCGCCAACTATTGGTTTCTCAGGTAGATTAGTTGGTATTTGTTATGTTCTTCTGGATGTAGTACTGATGTTAATCACCCAAATTTCAAGTCTGAAAATCATATATGGGTGAAAAAAACGCACGTAAGGGGACCCATACGCGTTTTTTCATGGTGAACAAAGCGATATCTGGCGATTTTGTTCAAATCACAGTATAGGTATTCCTGAGCATGCACAGAGTCCGATCCTATCATCGACAGTTCGATTGCGGAACAATTAGTGGTCGTAATGATGTGGAATATTTTAATAAAATTTTTTCTCAATGCTTATTTCAGTACTCTACCAACTATTGGTTTCTCAGGTGATTGGTTGGTGTTATGTTCTTCTGGATGTACTTAATTACTGATATTAATCCCACCAAATTTCAAGTCTGAGAGAAAATCATATATGGGTGAAAAAACACGTAAGGGGGGACCCTTACGCGTTTTTTCCATGGTCGAAACAAAACGCGATATACGCGATTTTGTTCAAAATGACAGTATACGTACTCCTGAGCATGCCGAGTCCGATCCTATCATCGACAGTTCGATTGCGGAACAATTAGTGGTCGTAATGATGCTTGGAATATTTTAATGAAATTTTTCTCAATGCTTATTTCAGTACTCACCAACTATTGGTTTCTCAGGTGATTGGTTGGTGTTGTTATGTTCTTCTGGATGTACTTAATTACTGATATTAATCCCACCAAATTTCAAGTCTGAGAGAAAATCATATATGGGTGAAAAAACACATAAGGGGGGACCCTTACGCGTTTTTTCCATGGTCGAGACAAAACGCGATTTACTCGATTTTGTTCAAAATCACAGTATAGGTACTCCTGAGCATGCCGAGTCCGATCCTTTCATCGACAGTTCAATTGCGGAACAATTAGTGGTCGTATTGATGCTTGGAATATTTTAATGAAATTTTTCTCAATGCTTATTTCAGTACTCACCAACTATTGGTTTCTCAGGTGATTGGTTGGTGTTGTTATGTTCTTCTGGATGTACTTAATTACTGAAATTAATTCCACCAAATTTCAAGTCTGAGAGAAAATCATATATGGGTGAAAAAACACGTAAGGGGGACCCTTACGCGTTTTTTCCATGGTCGAGACAAAACGCGATTTACTCGATTTTGTTCAAAATCACAGTATAGGTACTCCTGAGCATGCCGAGTCCGATCCTTTCATCGACAGTTCGATTGCGGAACAATTAGTGGTCGTATTGATGCTTGGAATATTTTAATGAAATTTTTCTCAATGCTTATTTCAGTACTCACCAACTATTGGTTTCTCAGGTGATTGGTTGGTGTTGTTATGTTCTTCTGGATGTACTTAATTACTGAAATTAATCCCACCAAATTTCAAGTCTGAGAGAAAATCATATATGGGTGAAAAAACACGTAAGGGGGGACCCTTACGCGTTTTTTCCATGGACGAGACAAAACGCGATACACACGATTTTGTTCAAAATCACAGTATAGGTACTCCTGAGCATGCTAAGTCCGATCCTATCATCGACAGTTCGATTGCGGAACAATTAGTGGTCGTAATGATGCTTGGAATGTTTTAATGAAATTTTTCTCAATACTTATTTCAGTATTCGCAAACTATTGGTTTCTCAGGTGATTGGGTGGTGTTGTTATGTTTTTCTGGATGTACTTAATCACTGAAATTAATCCCAACAAATTTCAAGTCTGAGAGAAAATCATATTTGGGTGAAAAAACGCGTAAGGGGGGACCCTTACGCGTTTTTTCCAGGGTCGATACAAAACGCGATAAATGCGATTTTGTTCAAAATCACAGTATAGGTACTCCCTGAGCATGCCGAGTCGATCCTATCATCGACAGTTCGATTTGCGGAACAATTAGTGGTCGTAATGATGGCGAATATTTTAATGAAATTTTTTTTATAATGCTTATTTCAGTACTCTCGCCAATTATTGGTTTCTCAAAATTGATTGGTTGGTGTTGTTATGTTCTTCTGGATGTATAATTGCGAATATTAATTCCACAAATTTCAAGTCTGAAGAAAATCATATATGGGTGAAAAAAACACGTAAGGGGGACCCTTCGCGTTTTTCCATAGTCAGAACAAACCTTGATTTACTCGATTTTGTTCAAAATCACAGTATAAATTACTCCTGAGCATTCGAGTCCGATCCTTTCATCGACAGTTCGATTGCGGAACTATTAGTGGTCGTATTGATGCTTGGAATATTTTAATGAAATTTTTCTCAATGCTTATTTCAGTACTCGCCAACTATTGGTTTCTCAGGTGATTGGTTGGTGTTGTTATGTTCTTCTGGATGTACTTAATTGCTGATATTTATCCCACCAAATTTCAAGTCTGAGAGAAAATCATATATGGGTGAAAAAACACGTAAGGGGGGACCCTTACGCGTTTTTTCCATGGTCGAGACAAAACGCGATATACGCGGTGTAATTTCAAAATCTGGTAGTGCTCCTGGGCATTGCCGAGTCCGATCTATCATCGACAGTTCGATTGCGGAACAATTAGTGGTCGTAATGATGCTTGGAATATTTTAATGAAATTTTTCTCAATGCTTATTTCAGTACTCGCCAACTATTGTTTTCTCAGGTGATTGGTTGGTGTTATGTTCTTCTGGATGTACTTAATTACTGAAATTAATCCCACCAAATTTCAAGTCTGAGAGAAAATCATATATGGGTGAAAAAACACGTAAGGGGGGACCCTTACGCGTTTTTTCATGGTCGAGACAAAACGCGATATACGCTATTTTGTTCAAAATCACAGTATAGGTACTCCTGAGCATGCCGAGTCCGATAGAATCATCGACAGTTCGATTGCGGAACAATTAGTGGTCGTAATGATGCTTGGAATATTTTAATGAAATTTTTCTCAATGCTTATTTCAGTACTCGCCAACTATTGGTTTCTCAGGTGATTGGTTGGTGTTGTTATGTTCTTCTGGATGTATTTAATTACCGATATTAATCCCACCAAATTTCAAGTCTGAGAGAAAATCATATATGGGTGAAAAAACACGTAAGGGGGGACCCTTACGCGTTTTTTCCATGGTCGAGACAAAACGCGATATACGCTATTTTGTTCAAAATTACAGTATAGGTACTCCTGAGCATGCCGAGTCCGATAGAATCATCGACAGTTCGATTGCGGAACAATTAGTGGTCGTAATGATGCTTGGAATATTTTATGAAATTTTTCTCAATGCTTATTTCAGTACTCGCCAACTATTGGTTTCTCTGGTGATTGGTTGGTGTTGTTATGTTCTTCTGGATGTACTTAATTACTGAAATTAATCCCACTAAATTTCAAGTCTGAGAGAAAATCATATATGGGTGAAAAAATACGTAAGGGGGGACCCTTGCGCGTTTTTTCCATGGTCGAGACAAAACGCGATATACGCGATTTTGTTCAAAATGACAGTATAGCTACTCCTGAGCATGCCGAGTCCGATCCTATCATCGACAGTTCGATTGCGGAACAATTAGTGGTCGTAATGATGCTTGGAATATTTTAATGAAATTTTTCTCAATGCTTATTTCAGTACTCTCCAACTATTGGTTTCTCAGGTGATTGGTTGGTGTTGTTATGTTCTTCTGGATGTACTTAATTACTGATATTAATCCCACCAAATTTCAAGTCTGAGAGAAAATCATATATGGGTGAAAAAACACGTAAGGGGGGACCCTTACGCGTTTTTTCCATGGTCGAGACAAAACGCGATATACGCGATTTTGTTCAAAATCACAGTATAGGTACTCCTGAGCATGCCGAGTCCGATCCTATCATCCACAGTTCGATTGCGGAACAATTAGTGGTCGTAATGATGCTTGGAATATTTTAATGAAATTTTCTCAATGCTTGTTTCAGTACTCGCCAACTATTGGTTTCTGAGGTGATTGGTTGGTGTTGTTATGTTCTTCTGAATGTACTTAATTACGGAAATTAATCCCACCAAATTTCAAGTCTGAGAGAAAATCATATTTGGGTGAAAAAACACGTAAGGGGGGACCCTTACGCGTTTTTTCCATGGTCGAGACAAAACGCGATTTACTCGATTTTGTTCAAAATCA
>NW_024717333.1:0-10330 GCF_018991925.1 Homarus americanus | reverse complement strand
GTTATACTCGACCAGGGGGCTTTTTTATACTCGACCAGGGGGCTTTTTTATACTCGATGAGAGGGCTTTGTTCTACTCGATCAGAGGGCTTTGTTATACATGATCAGGGACTTTGTTATACTCGACCAGGGGGCTTTTTTATACTCGACCAGGGGGCTTTTTTATACTCGATGAGAGGGCTTTGTTCTACTCGATCAGAGGGCTTTGTTATACTTGATCAGAGACTTTGTTATACTCGACCAGGGGGCTTTTTTATACTCGATGAGGGGGCATTGTTATACTCGATCGGGGGACTTTGTTATACTCGATCTGGGGACTTTGTTATACTCGACCAAAGGACTTTGTTATACTCGACCAGGGGCCTTTTTTTACTCGATCAAGGGGTTTTGTTAAACTCAATCAGGGGTGTTTGTTTTACTCGATCAGGGACTTTGTTATACTCGATCACGGGATTTTGTTAAACTCGACCAGGGGCCATTGTTACACTCGATAAGGGGCCTTTGTTATACTCGATCATGGGACTTTGTTATACTCGACCAGGGGACTTTGTTATACTCGACCAGGGGGCTTTTACATACTCGATCAGGGGGTTTTCTTAAACTCGATGAGGGGGCTATGTTATACTCGATCAGGGGACTTTGTTATACTCGATGAGGGGGCTTTGTTATACTCGATCAGCGGACTTTGTTATACTCGATCTGGGGGCTTTGTTATACTCGATCTTGTGACTTTGTTATACTCGATCAGGGGACTTTAGTATACTCGATGAGGGGACTTTGTTATACTCGACCAGGGGGCTTTTACATACTCGATGAGGGGGTTTTGATAAACTCGATGAGTGGGCTTTGTTATACTCGATCAGGGGGCTTTGTTATACTTGGCCAGGGGACTTTGTTATATTTGACCAGGGGGCTTTTTTATACTCGATGAGGGGGCTTTGTTATACTCGATGAGAGGGCTTTGTTATACTCGATAAGGGACTTTGTTATACTCGACCAGGGGGCTTTTTTGTACTGGATGAGGGGGCTTTTTTATACTCGATCAGGGGACTTTGTATATACTCGAAAACGGACATTGTGATATTCGATCAGGTGCCTTTCTTATTCTCGATCAGGGGTCTTTGTTATACTCGATGACGGGACTTTGTTATACTCGATCAGGGGACTTTGTTATACTCGATCAGAGGACTTTGTTATACTCGATCTTGGGACTTTGTTATACTCCATTAGGGTCCTTTGTTATACTCGATCAACGGACTTTGATATTCTCGATCAGGGGACTTTGTTATACTCGATCAGGGGACTTTGTTATACTCAATCAAGGGACTTTGTTATACTCGATCAGGGGACTTTGTTATGCTCGATCTTTTGACTTTGTTATACTCGATCTTGGGACTTTGTTATACTCCATTAGGGTCCTTTGTTATACTCGATTAGGGCACTTAGTTATACTCGATCAGGGCAATTTGTTATACTCGACCAGGGGCCTTTGTTATATTCGAAAAGGGGCCTTTGTTATACTCGATTATGGGACTTTGATATACTCGACCAAAGGACTTTGTTATACTCGACCAGGGGCCTTTGTTATACTCGGCCAGGGGACTTTGTTTTACTCGACCAGGGGACTTTGTTATACGCGATCATGGGCTTTGTTATACTCGATCAGCGGACTTTGTTATACTCGGTCAGGGGAGTTTAGTATACTCGATCAGGGGACTTTGTTATACTCGATCAGGGGCCTTTGTTATACTCGATAATGGGAATTTGTTATACTCGATCAGGGGACTTTGTTATACTCGATCAGGGGCTTTATTGTACTCGATAAGGGGACTTTGTTAAACTCGATCAGGGGACTTTGTTATTCTCGATCAGGGCACTTATATAACGATCAGGCTTTGTTATACTCGATCAGGGACTTTGTTATACTCGATCAGGAGACGTTGTTATACGCGATCTTGGGTCTTTGTTATACGCCATTAGGGTCCTTTGTTATACTCGATCAGGGAACTTAGTTATACTCGATCAGGGGCCTTTGTTATACTCGATCATGGGACTTTATTATACTCGACCAGGGGACTTTGTTATACTCGACCAGGGGGCTTTTTTATACTCGATCAGGGGGTTTTGTTAAACTCGATGAGGGGGCTTTGTTATACTCGATCAGGGGACTTTGTAATACTCGACCAGGGGACTTTGTTATACACGTCAAGGGGACTTTGTTATACTCGATCAGGGTACTTTGTTATACTCGATCAGGGGACTTTGTTATTCTAGATAAGGTGACTTTGTTGTACTCGATCTGCGGACTTTGTTATACTCGACCAGGGGACTTTTTTATACTCGATGAGGGGGTTTGTTATACTCGATCAGGGGACTTTGTTATACTCGATCTGGAGACTTTGTTATACTCGATCTGGGGACTTTGTATATACTAGACTAGGGACATTGTTATATTCGATCAGGTGCCTTTCTTATACTCGATCAGGGGCTTGTTATACTCGATGACGGGACATTGTTATGTTCGCTCAGGGGACTTTGTTATACTCGATCAGAGGACTTTGTTATACTCGATCTTGGGACTTTGTTATACTCCATTAGGGTCCTTTGTTATACTCGATCAGGGGACTTAGTTATGCTCGATTAGGGCACTTAGTTATACTCGATCAGGGGACTTTGTTATACTCGATTAGGGGGGCTTTGTTATACTCGATCAGGGGACTTTGTTATACTCGACCAGGGGTGTTTGTTTTAATCGATTAGGGGACTTTGTTATACTCGATCAGGGGACTTTGTTATACTCGATTAGGGGATTTTGTTATACTCGATCAGGGGACTTTGTTATACTCGATCAGGGGGCTTTGTTATACTCAATCAGGGGTGTTTGTTTTACTCGACTCGGGACTTTGTTATATTCGGTCAGGTGCCTTTCTTATACTCGATTAGTGGACTTTGTTATTCTCGATCAGGGCACTTTGTTGTACTCGATGAGGGTACTTTGTTATACTCGATCAGCGGACTTTGTTATACTCGAACAGGAGAATTTGTTATACGCGATCTTGGGACTTTGTTATACGCCATTAGGGTCCTTTGTTATACTCGATCAGGGGACTTAGTTATACTCGATCAGGGGACTTTGTTATACTCGATCATGCGACTTTATTATACTCGACCAGGGGACTTTGTTATACTCGACCAGAGGGCTTTTTTATACTCGATCAGTGGGTTTTGTTAAACTCGATAAGGGGGCTTTGTTATACTCGATCAGAGGACTTTGTAATACTCGACCAGGGGACTTTGTTATACACGACCAGGGGACTTTGTTATACTCGATCAGGGGACTTTGTTATACTCGATCAGGGGACTTTTTTATACTCGATCATGGGCTTTGCTATACTCGATCAGGGGGCTTTGTTATACTCGATCAGGGGACTTTGTTATTCTCGATAAGGTGACTCTGTTGTACTCGATCTGCGGACTTTGTTATACTCGACCAGGGGGCATTTTTATACTCGATGAGGGGGCTTTGTTATACTCGATCAGGGGATCCTGTTGTACTCGACCAGGGGCCTTTGTTATACTCGATAAGGGGCCTTTTTATACTCGATCATGGGATTTTATTATACTCGACCAAAGGACTTTGTTATACTCGACCAGTGGCCTTTTTTTACTCAATCAGGGGGTTTTGTTAAACTCAATCAGGGGTGTTTGTTTTACTCGATCAGGGGACTTTCTTATACTCGATCACGGGATTTTGTTATACTCGATCAGGGGGTTTTGTTAAACTCGACCAGGGGCCATTGTTATACTCGATAAGGGGCCTTTGTTATACTCGATCAGGGAGTTTTCTTAAACTCGATGAGGGGGCTTTGTTATACTCGATCAGGGGACTTTGTTATACTCGGCCAGGGGACTTTGTTTTACTCGACCAGGGGACTTTGTTATAGTCGATCAGGGGGCTTTGTTATACTCGATCAGCGGAATTTGTTATACTCGATCGGGGGGCTTTGTTATACTCGATCTTGGGACTTTGTTATACTCAATCAGGGGGCTTTAGTATACTCGATCAGGGGACTTTGTTATACTTGACCAGGGGGCTTTTACATACTCGATCAGGGGGTTTTGTTAAACTCGATGAGTGGGCTTTGTTATAATCGATCCGGGGACTTTGTTATACTTGGCCAGGGGACTTTGTTATATTCGACCAGGGGGCTTTTTTATACTCGATGAGGGGGCTTTGTTATACTCGATCAGAGGGCTTTCTTATACTCGATAAGGGACTTTGTTATACTCGACCAGGGGGCTTTTTTGTACTCGATGAGGGGGCTTTGTTATACTCGATCAAGGGACTGTGTATATACTCGACTACGGACATTGTGATATTCGATCAGGTGCCTTTCTTATACTCGATCAGGGTCTTTGTTATACTCGATGACGGGACTTTGTTATACTCGATCAGGGGACTTTGTTATACTCGATCAGAGGACTTTGTTATACTCGATCTTGAGACTTTGTTATACTCCATTAGGGTCCTTTGTTATACTCAATCAGAGGACTTAGTTATACTCAATCAGAGGACTTTGTTATACTCGATCTTGGGACTTTGTTATACTCCATTAGGGTCCTTTGTTATACTCGATCAGGGGAAATTGATATTCTCGATCAGGGGACTTTGTTATACTCGATCAGGGGACTTTGTTATACTCGATCAAGGGACTTTGTTATACTCGATCAGGGGACTTTGTTATACTCGATCTTTTGACTTTGTTATACGCCATTAGGGTCTTTTGTTATACTCCATTAGGGCACTTAGTTATACTCGATCAGGGTACTTTGTTATACTCGATGAGGGGACTTTGTTATACTCGATCTGGGGACTTTGTTATACTGGATCAGGGGACTTTGTATTTACTCGATTAGGGACATTGATATATTCGATCAGGTGCCTTTCTTATACGAGATCAGAGGACTTTGTTATACTCGATCAGGGGACTTTGATATTCTCGATCAGGGGACTTTGTATATACTCGACTAGGGATATTGTTATATTCGATCAGGTTCCTTTCTTATACTCGATCAGGGGGCTTTGTTATGCTCCATGACGGGACTTTGTTATACTCGATCATGGGACTTTGTTATACTAGATCAGAGGACTTTGTTATACTCGACCAGGGGACTTTGTTATACTCGACCAGGGGACTTTGTTATACTCCATTAGGGTCCTTTGTTATACTCGATCAGGGGATATAGTTATGGTCGATTAGGGGACTTTGTTATACAAGAATAAGGTACTTTGTTATACTCGATCTTGGGACTTTGTTATACGCCATTAGGGTCCTTTGTTATACTCGATCAGGGGACTTTGTTATATTCGACCAAGGGGCTTTTACATACTCGATCAGGGGGTTTTGATAAACTCGATGAGTGGGCTTTGTTATACTCGATCAGGTTACTTTGTTATACTTGGCCAGGGGACTTTGTTATATTCGACCAGGGGGCTTTTTTTTATACTCGATGAGGGGGGGCTTTGTTATACTCGATCAGAGGCCGTTATACTCGATAAGGGACTTTGTTATACTCGACCAGGGAGGCTTTTTTCTACTCGATGAGGGGGCTTTGTTACTCGATCAGGACTTTTGTATACTCGACTTACGACATTGTGATATTCGGATCAGGTGCTCTTCTTATACTAACTAGTGCTCTCGGTTATACTCAGATGGCGGGACTTTGTTATACTCGATCAGACTTTGTTATACCTCGATCAGAGGGCTTTGTTATACTCGATCTTGGGACTTTGTTATACTCCATTAGGGTCCTTGTTATACCTTTCAACAAGGGATCTTTGATATTCTCGGGATCAGGAGACTTTGTTATACTCGATCAGGGGACTTTTGTTATACCTGACTGGGCGGACTTTTGTTATACCCCAATCAGGGTACTTGTTGCGTTTCCGGATCTTTTGACTTTGTTATACTCGATCTTGGGACTTTGTTATACTCCATTAGGGTCCTTTGTTATACTCGATTAGGGCACTTAGTTATACTCGATTAGGGGAATTTGTTATAATCGACCAGGGGCCTTTGTTATATTCGAAAAGAGGCCTTTGTTATTCTCGATTATGGGACTTTGATATACTCGACCAAAGGACTTTATTATACTCGACCAGGGGCCTTTGTTATACTCGGCCAGGGGACTTTGTTTTACTCGACCAGGGGAATTTGTTATACTCGATCACGGGCTTTGTTATACTCGATCAGCGGACTTTGTTATACTCGGTCAGGGGACTTTAGTATACACGATCAGGGGACTTTGTTATACTCGATCAGGGGCCTTTGTTATACTCGACAATGGGAATTAGTTATACTCGATAAGGGGACTTTGTTATACTCGATCAGGGGCTTTATTGTACTCGATAAGGGGACTTTGTTAAACTCGATCAGGGGACTTTGTTATTCTCGATCAGGGCACTTTGTTATACTCGATCATGGTACTTTTTTATACTCGATCAAGGGACTTTGTTATACTCGATCAGGAGACGTTGTTATACGCGATCTTGGGACTTTGTTATACGCCATTAGGGTCCTTTGTTATACTCGATCAGGGGACTTAGTTATACCCGATTAGGGGCCTTTGTTATACTCGATCATGGGACATTATTATACTCGACCAGGGGACTTTGTTATACTCGACCAGGGGGCTTTTTTATACTCGATCAGGGGGTTTTGTTAAACTCGATGAGGAGGCTTTTGTTATACTCGATCAGTGGACTTTGTTATACTCGATCTGGAGACTTTGTTATACTCGATCAGGTGACTTTGTTATACTCGATCAGGGGAATTTGTTATTTTCGATGAGGGGGCGTTGTTATACTCGATCAGTGGACTTTGTTATACTCGATCAGTGGACTTTGTTATACTCGATCTGGAGACTTTGTTATACTCGATCAGGTGACTTTGTTATACTCGATGAGGGGACTTTGTTATACTCGATTAGGGGGCTTTGTTATACTTGATCAGGGGCCTTTGTTGTACTCGATGAGGGGCCTTTGTTATACTCCATCAGGGGACTTTGGTTATACTCGATCTGGAGACTTTGTTATACTCGATCTGGGGACTTTGTCTATACTAGACTAGGGACAGTGTTATATTCGATCAGGTGCCTTTCTTACACTCGATCAGGGGGCTTTGTTATACTCGATGATGGAACATTGTTATGTTCGATTAGGGGACTTTGTTATACTCGATCAGAGGACTTTGTTATACTCGATCTTGGGACTTTGTTATACTCCATTAGGGTCCTTTGTTATACTCGATCAGGGGACTTAGTTATGCTCGATTAGGGCACTTAGTTATACTCGATCAGGGGACTTTGTTATACTCGATCAGGGGACTTTGTAATACTCGACCAGGGAACTTTGTTATACACGTCAAGGGGACTTTGTTATACTCGATCAGGGTACTTTGTTATACTCGATCAGGGGACTTTTTTATACTCGATGAGGGGGTTTGTTATACTCGATCAGGGGACTTTGTTATACTCGATCTGGAGACTTTGTTATTCTCGATAAGGTGACTTTGTTGGACTCGATCTGTGGACTTTGTTATACTCGACCAGGGGACTTTTTTATACTCGATGACGGAACATTGTTATGTTCGATTAGGGGACTTTGTTATACTCGATCAGAGGACTTTGTTATACTCGATCTTGGGACTTTGTTATACTCCATTAGGGTCCTTTGTTATACTCGACCAGGGGGCTTTTTTATACTCGATCAGGGGGTTTTGTTAAACTCGATGAGGAGGCTTTGTTATACTCGATCAGGGGACTTTGTAATACTCGACCAGGGAACTTTGTTATACACGCTCAAGGGGACTTTGTTATACTCGATCAGGTACTTTGTTATACTCGATCAGGGGACTTTATATTTCGATGAGGGGGGTTTGTTATACTCGATCAGGGTACTTTGTTATACTCGATCAGGGGACTTTGTTATTCTCGATAAGGTGACTTTGTTGGACTCGATCTGTGGACTTTGTTATACTCGACCAGGGGACTTTTTTATACTCGATGAGGGGGTTTGTTATACTCGATCAGGGGACTTTGTTATACTCGATCTGGAGACTTTGTTATACTCGATCTGGGGACTTTGTCTATACTAGACTAGGGACAGTGTTATATTCGATCAGGTGCCTTTCTTACACTCGATCAGGGGGCTTTGTTATACTCGATGACGGAACATTGTTATGTTCGATTAGGGGACTTTGTTATACTCGATCAGAGGACTTTGTTATACGCGATCTTGGGACTTTGTTATACTCCATTAGGGTCCTTTGTTATACTCGATCAGGGGACTTAGTTATGATCGATTAGGGCACTTAGTTATACTCGATCGGGGGACTTTGTTATACTCGATTAGGGGGCTTTGTTATACTCGATCAGGGGACTTTGTTATACTCGATCAGGGGATTTTGTTATACTCGATCAGGGGACTTTGTTATACTCGATCAGGGGGCTTTGTTATACTCAATCAGGGGTCTTTGTTTTACTCGACTCGGGACTTTGTTATATTCGGTCAGGTGCCTTTTTTATACTCGATTAGTGGACTTTGTTATACTCGATCAGGGGACTTTGTTATTCTCGATCAGGGCACTTTGTGATACTCGATGAGGGTACATTGTTATACTCGATCAGCGGACTTTGTTATACTCGATCAGGAGAATTTGTTATACGCGATCTTGGGACTTTGTTATACGCCATTAGGGTCCTTTGTTATACTCGATCAGGGGACTTAGTTATACTCGATCAGGGGACTTTGTTATACTCGATCATGCGACTTTATTATACTCGACCAGGGAACTTTGTTATACTCGACCAGGGGGCTTTTTTATACTCGATCAGTGGGTTTTGTTAAACTCGATGAGGGGGCTTTGTTATACTCGATCAGGGGACTTTGTAATACTCAACCAGGGGACTTTGTTATACACGACCAGGGGACTTTGTTATACTCGATCAGGGGACTTTGTTATACTCGATCAGGCGTCTTTTTTATACTCGATCTTGGGCTTTGCTATACTCGATCAGGGGGCTTTGTTATACTCGATCAGGGGACTTTGTTATTCTCGATAAGGTGACTCTGTTGTACTCGATCTGCAGACTTTGTTATACTCGACCAGGGGGCTTTTTTATACGCGATGAGGGGGCTTTGTTATACTCGATCAGGGGACTTTGTTATACTCGATCTGGGTACTTTGTTATACTAGATCTGGGGACTTTGTGTATACTAGAATAGGGACATTGTTATATTCGATCAGGTGCCTTTCTTATACTCGATCAGGGGGCTTTCTTATACTCGATCAAGGGATCTTTGTTATGTTCGATCAGGGGACTTTGTTATACTCGATCAGAGGACTTTGTTATACTCAATCTTGGGACTTTGTTATATTCGATCAGAGGACTTAGTTATGCTCGATTAGGGCACTTATTTATACTCGATCAGGGGACTTTGTTATGCTCGATCAGGGGATTTTGTTATATACTCGACCAGGGGCTTTTGTTATACTCGATAAGGGGCCTTTGTTATACTCGATTATGGGACTTTGTTATACTCGACCAGGGGACTTTGTTATACTCGACCAGGGGCATTTTTTTATACTTTCGATCAGGGTTTTTAAACTTCGCTGAGGGCTGTTATATACTCGATCAGGGGACTTTGTTATACTCGACCAGGGCACTTTGTTATACTCGACCAGGGGACTCTGTTATACTCGATCAGGGGGCTTTATTATACTCGATCAGGGGACTTTGTTATACTCGATCAGGGGAATTTGTTATACTCGATCAGGGGACCTTTTTATACTCGACCAGGGGCCTTTGTTATACTCGATAAAGGGGCCTTTGTTATACTCGATCATGGGACTTTGTTATACTCGACCAAAGGACTTTGTTATACTCGATCTTGTTACTTTGTTATACTCGATCAGGGGACTTTAGTATACTCGATTAGGGGACTTTGTTATTTTCGACCAGGGGCCTTTGTTATACTAGATTCGGGGCCTTTGTTATACTCGACCAGGGGAGTTTTTTATACTCGACCAGGGGGCTTCTTTATACTCGATCAGGGGGTTTTGTTAAACTCGATGAGGGGGCTTTGATATATTCGATCAGGGGACTTTGTTATACTAGGCCAAGGGACTGTGTTATACTCGACCAGGGGACTTTTTTATACTCGATGATGGGGCTTTGTTATACTCGATCAAAGGGCTTTGTTGTACTCGATCAGAGACTTTGTTATACTCGATCTGGGGACTTTGTCATACTCGATCAGGGGACTTTGT
>NW_024717332.1:0-26581 GCF_018991925.1 Homarus americanus | reverse complement strand
TAGAAGCGTGGACAGGGACCACAGGACACATGAGACCACTGAAGAGCTAGACCACAAAGGATTAGACCATGACACTATGAAGGAGACCATCTGAACAATGGACTGGCAGACAGGGACCACAGACACCACGAGACCGAAACATGACTTAGACCACAGACATCACAGACACCATGAGAATTCAAGAACACTAGACTAAGGTATTAGACCACAGACACCACAGAGACTGAACACTTTAGATCAAGGCATTAGACCACAGACACTAAGGAGACCAGAACACTTAGACTACGTATTGCATTCACAGACACTACGAGAGACCGGAACACTTAGGATCAGGCACAGACTCACAGACACTCATGCACTGGAATACTTTGTGACCTGCCATGTCAGACCTAAGGGACACTAGAAGCGAGACCGGTATTTTCAGACCACAGTATAATATACTCAGTCTATTGACCAAATATATTCAAAGTATGTCCATATATTGGTTTTTATATTTAGTCATAACAAATATATGATCTTAACTTTGACCTCTGATGGGAGATTATTTGTATATATAAAATAATATTCGTGCATTCTACGTTTTGGTGAACTGATATTATATATGATTTAATTTTATATAATTTTATCATAAAAGATCCATTTCAGACGGGGGAAAAAGGTTATATTGGAGTTATGATAAACTGCTTGATATAAACACTGGGACGTTCACTATTTGGGTCTGTGAATCTTTACCGTGGCTTTGGAATAATTCTGGTTTTTTTCCTTGATGTGTGTTGAGACAAATGTTTAAATGAAAAACCAGTTTGCTTGTTTCTGGCTTTTATTTACTTTTGGTGTGTTAAGACAAGGTAAGTCGTTACATTGAACAATGGTAAATACATCACAAAACATGTCCTTAACCCAACCCAACTCTAATAATGATCTCACGACGTAACATTTCGCTTGGTTAGTTTTTGTTGTGTCCAGTTTGTTGTGTTCTGCAAATACTGTATGTATATATTTTTTTTTTTCTGTTGCAGTGAGTGAATTCTGTTTTTGCATGTGTGTGTGTGTGTGTGTGTGTGTGTGTGTGTGTAAAAAAACATGATAGTAGTCAGAAGAAAGTCCAGTATATGACACTTTTAAGATGATTTATTTAATACTGTGTAATATTATCCAAATACTGAGAAACAGAAGAAAATGATGAAATAAAATTGAGTTTATGCTTCTGCTTACCTATTGCCAAACAAACCTCCCTTATCTAGAAAATAGTGAATGGTCAGTTATGTCCAGTCTATGTAGAAGGAACTGTTGGACAAACTGGTGTGTGGGGTAGCTGAGGCTGGACTTCTGCCCTGATGCAGTAGGGTTTCACGTGTAATCCAATGCCACGCCCTGTCTGTGCTGCTGCAGTATTGTACAGGATATATAGGGTAATGTGAATGATGTAGTGGACTTATAAACGTGTGTGTATTATATATTGACGTCACAGTCCGCTGGGAGGCAGTACGAAGCTTCAATGAGAGTGTATTCGCGCCACATTCGATTAACTTTTACTTCGTCAAAGTTGCATATTCCATCTGGGTGGACTGTGGGTGCCCCAGAAACTGTCCAATGACTTGCGACAGGAGGTAGTTGTTGTATCCATTTCACTGCACCCTGGAAGAAGATAGGCGTGGATACAAGGCAGAGGAAGGTGTTTATCGGTGTGTGAAGCTGTAAAAGTGTGGAGTGGCTTGTTGGTTACAAGGGTGTGATGGTATGTGAACCCCAGCAGGGCCACAAATGGGATAATATCATGGTAAGATATACAACTCTGTCCTACATTATTGGGCAGGTGAACTTTTACTGGGTTCATCTGAGATACCTGGAGACCATTTTGTAAACACTGCCTTTTGGTTGGTGGTTCTTTTGTGTGAATATTTTTATTATTATTTTGCCTTTTATTCATCACGTGAACTTAATGTGTAGATATCAGGAAGTTCATTAAACCTTTTGATTTTGATCAATATCACCATAACACTGTCTTATGTGATTTTTTGTATTTTTGATACATATATGATATATATTGGTAGGATTGCAAAGGAATGTTCATCAGGTCAGACCCATGTTGGTTGTATTTCAGTATGGGGATCTGCTGTGAGAGATGAATATTTACAATAGAATTGTTGACATGAATTGCCATCATGTGATGGTTCAGATCTTCTGTCGTGGAGTTTACACTGTGAGATATGTTAGAGGGACTGAAGACTAGATTCACCGACAAGATTTTTGATAATGAGAGAGAAGAAGTCTAGAGTATTGGTCTGAAGTAAGTGTCTAAAAATAAAAGGAAAATAGTGCCTATATAATTACTTTGATTAATAGTAAATAAGTAAAGAAGATAGTATAGAATTACGTGAAAGCCATATCAATAAAATTTAAACTTGTAAAATACGGTCTCACAGCAGCCATGTGATGTTAATGATGTGTGGACAGGTGTGTCGCAACATGTTATAGGGGTAATTAAATATACGTGGCCACCCCCTCCCTCCTACTTTTTGAGTCCGTTTGTTTATATGTAACAATATATTACCTGCTGAAGATTAGGTATTACACGCCAGGCTCTCAATAATATGGTTTCAATCCTTCAGGTAATGTGTGCCCAAAGACGAAGAGGATGGCTGTACTATAATACAGATATTCTTCCGCGCTACTTACGTCTAAAAAAAACCAGTCCGCTTTAAAAAAATAAATAATTAAACATAATACTCATTCTACCTGTATGTATATTTGGATCATTACCAATTAATTAACATAAACTTAGATTTATATTATATTACACTGTTAAATATGAGTAAATTTATGTAATATTTAAAGTCGTCAATATATTTTCTCTCATGAGCCAAAATTGTACATTATTACCACTAGCCGTGACCTGGAGTGTGTGTGTGATGACATGTGTGGTGAGCGTGTGGTGTGTGAGAGATACTGTGTGGGTAGAGCGATGTTGTGAGCATCAGGACCTTAGGGGTTAGGCCAGTACACCTTGTTAAGACTGACTGTGTTACCTGGGCCGGAGTGTGTAGCTAGGAGCACTGGTCATCCCGGTGATAGAGACAGCTGTCGTTTCACTCACTCACACACACACACACACACACACACATGACTTGAAAAGATATTCGTCATTGTCTGCCATCTATATAAAGTAGCTCTACCCCCACTCAGTCACTTCCCATATCTGAATTATTATTTTCTTCTTTGTTTCTCTCGTCTTCTCTCTCGTCTTTTGTTCACGTCTTTCTGCTGTCGTTGTGTGTGAGTCTTTGTATGTTTAGATATTCTACAACTCACTAACAATTATTTCTTGTGTTTCTCAGTCTCTCCATCGTCTCTCAGTGTCTCTTAGTCATCCACCTTTTATTTAAATGTTTTTATGACATTTATTACTTGTTTTTTCTTTCTTTATTATCTTCTGTCCTCGTGTCTATTTGGATCTCTGGTTTATTATTTTTTCTTATAGTTTTTTTGTTCTTATTTTATTATTTTTATTTTCCTCATTTTAGTACCTACTTGGTCTCTTTTTTTTTTTTTTTTCTTTTTTTTATTTTCCTTTTCGTCCCTGTTGTTTGTGTTCTCTTCCTCTCTCCTGTAAATCTCTTTGTTTTTTATCCGATTACTACTGCTGCTCTGTCCTTCCAGAATTTTCACTGAACTCTTTTATCTTGACTCTTTCCCCGCTTTCATTTTTACCTCCTCTCTCTATCTCTCAAAGCTCCTCCTGCTCTACCCTCAGCTTTGGCATAATGTATTTGGAAGTCATGGTGTTGTGTGTTACGAGAATGTATTTACACCAACCACCTTCTGCTGCGCCTGTGTGGGTGCTTTCACCCCAGGCCTGCTTAACCTCTCATCCCTATCTACCCTTTTTAGTTCCCACGTGCGTATGCGAGTTATTGTGTGTAGACGGGTCAGTAAATATAGGGTTAAATATATCTCATTTTTTTTTCCACCAAATATGTGTTGTCTCTCAATATATATGTGATTTGTGTGTTCAGGTGACGCTTTGTTTATGTATGTTAAATGTCCTTTGTACTTTGGTGTTTTCTATGTTCACTCGTTAAGTCTATGTAAATGTTGACTTGTACTTATAAGATATGCACTAAATACAGTGTGATAAGGTAGGATTATATTTAGGTTAGGTTAGGTTAGGTTAGGGTTAGCTTTAGCACACCTTGTTAAGACGGACTATTTTGGGTGTATACAGTTGAAGCAAGAAATTACCTTAGTCTTATGCTCGTGTCATTTTATGTAAATATGCAAATATAATGTTTTAGAAAAAGAAGTTTAGGATGAGCGCTGGGTAGAATATCCTCAGTAAAAGAAGCAAATATTTAAACTAAAACATTCTGACTGAAACTGAAACTATTTTTCGTTTAATGTATTCAAGAGACTGTGTGTGTGTGTGTGTGTGTGTGTGTGTGTGTGTGTGTGTGTGTGTGTGTGTGTGTGTGTGTGTGTGTGTGTGTGTGTGTGTGGGTGTGGTGTGGTGTGTGTGTGTGTGTTTGTGTGTGTGTGTGTGTGTGTGTGTGTGTGTGTGTGTGTGGAGTTTAGCGTAACAGGTCGTGGTGGGTGATGGTATAGATAACAGCCGTCATTTGTGCTCAACTGGCGTCTGTCCTACGCCCAACACAGGCATCGTGGCGTGAGGAGCTCTGCGTAATTTGTCTTCGTTTTAATAAGTCCTGCGTCTTTGTGTACGCAGTTTATGTTTGTTTTTATACGCATGTGTTAGCGCGTATTTTTAATCTTTATTTACACTTGGGAACATGTTTGTGTATATTATATTATACATACGTTTGTTTGCTTAGTTTTCCTGGATGCGGTACCACTAAACGCTGCCTTGAAAGATTGTTGCACACAAAGAATATTTTACAGCAGTATTACACACGTGTTTTATTACTGTCTATTAACCGAGGTCTTACATTAATAAACGTACATACGGACCCAACAGGCATTGGTTTACAGCAGCTCTCAGTACAGACACTCACTTCCATGTTAGTTTTATACAGGAGGACTTTATCAGAATTATAAATGTTATTAGATACAAATTTCACCTGGTTACTTCAGGTATAAGTAAATCCACTTATTATTTTAGTGATGGAGGGAGGGGAACTGTCTCTCAGTGATAATTCACAATCATCATCCTCTTTCCCTTTCCTCTTCTTCCTCTCCACATCTTCTTCCTCTCATCTTCTCCCTTCCTCCCTTCACTTTCTTCCTCTCCCTCCATCCCCTTCCCTTCTTCTTTCCCCCACCCCATTCCTCCATCTGCCTCTCCCTCCTCCATCCCTCCTGGTCCTCCCCCCCCTCCCATCTAATCCCCTCCCCTCCATTACCCCCTCCCCCTTCCTACACTGGGGGTGGCAGAGGAGCCTCCACACACCAACAAGACGCCGCCGAACACCGCCTTTTACCGATTCATTTACATAGTTTCGTATAGCGGGTGAGGGGAAAGGGGGAGGGGGTGGGGAGTTGGGGTGATAGAGTAGTACTTCCTGTCGGGGAGGTAAAGGAGAGGGGAGAAGGCTGAGGAAGGTAGAGGAGAGGGGAGAAGGCTGAGGGGAGGTAGAGGTGAGGGAAGAAGGCTGAGGGGAGGTAGAGGAGAGGAGAAGCCAGTCAGCAAGGAAATGGGAGGAGAACTAAGAATAACAAAAGGAAAAAGGATGATGGAGATGATGTAGAAAGGTGTGAGGGAAGGAGGGAGGAGGAAGGAAGAGAATCATTCACCGGTTTAAGTGAAGTGGAAAAGAATAATATGACTTGGATCTTCTCGAGGAATGAAGCGGGTATGAAGTGAAGAATGAAGACCAACAGGACGAAATAGTGACGAAAAGTGACGACAACTCTATGAATAATATATAGGCCATGAAGACGAAGAAGAAATAGCACAGACGACAATGGAATAAAAGAAAGTGAAGAGAGAGAGAGAGAGAGAGAGAGAGAGAGAGGTGTTGGTGGTGAAGGTTAAGGGGTAGTGATGGTGAGGAGTTGTAGTGGTGATGGGGTAGTGGTGGTGATGAGAAGGTGATGAGGTAGTGGTGGTGATGAGAAGGTGATGAGGTAGTGGTGGTGATGAGAAGGTGATGAGGTAGTGGTGGTGTTGAGGTAGTGGTGGTGATGAGGTAGTGGTGGTGATGGCATAGTGGTGGTGAGGTTATGGTGATGAGATAGTGGTGGTGATGAGAAGGTGATGAGGTAGTGGTGGTGATGGGGTAGTGGTGGTGATGGGGAGTAGTGGTGGTGGTGATGAGGTAGTGGTGGTGATGAGGTAGTGGTGGTGATGGCATAGTGGTGGGTAGGGGTTATGGTGATGAGATAGTGGTGGTGATGAGGAGGTGATGGGGTGGTGGTGGTTGTGATGGGGAGACTTAAACAAACTTGCCTGATAACCATAGGTGTCTTCCTCATTTTGCATAGTGTCGGGTAGCTGTGAGGATGAGGGGAGAGAAAGAGGAGGGAGAGAGGCAGTAAGGAGGGGTGAGAGGGGCAAGGAGGGGGAGAGAGAGGCAGTGAGGGGGGAGGGAGGGGCAGTGAGATGGCGGGGAGGAGAGAGCCCAGGGGAGGGGAGGAGGGAGAGAGAGGGGCAGTGAGGGAGGGAGAGAGAGGCAGTGAGAGGGGTGAAAGGGGCAGGAGGAGAGAGAGAGAGGCAGTGAGGGGGAGGGAGAGAGGGGCGGTGAGATGGCGGGAGAGAGGCAGGGGAGGAGGGAGGGGGCAGTGAGGGGAGGGGAGAGAGAGGCAGTGAGGAGGGGGTGAGAGGGGCAAGGAGGAGAGAGAGGGGCCAAGGAGGGAGAGAGAGAGAGAGACAGAAGTGAGAGGAGGAGATAGAGAAGCGAGGGTGAGATGGCGGGGAAGAAGCTGGGAGTAGGGAGGAGAGAGGGGGCGTGAGAGGGGAGAGGGGGCAGTGAGAGGAAGGTAGTATGTCAAAATGAGTGGGAGGGAGAGGCAAGAAGAAGAAGAGGAAGTAAGAGAAGAATAGGTAAGGAAAGAAGAGAGAGGGAATTTGGTAAGAAGACAAAATGAGGAAAATGAGAAAGAGGAAGATAGGAAAAGGGATATGAGGAGGTAAAAAAGGGAATAAGGAATTAGGGAAGAAAGACGGAAATTACAAGGATGGAAAAATTGGTGGGATGAATAGAAGAGGAATTGAAGAACTTGTAAAAACTTAATAGAAAATAATAAAAAGGAAATAGATAACGAGAGAAAGACAAGAATATGATTAGAGAGAGAGAGAGAGAGAGAGAGAGAGAGAGAGAGAGAGAGAGGCTCGACTATTATGTAGCAAGTTTATACAATATTGAGTTTGGTTAAAATTCAGGAACGAGAAGAAACTTTTCATAAATATTTACTATCCAAACACCTGTAAAATATGACCAGGTGTTTTTATAAGCGTGTTTTCTACCTGATTCATGAACGCGTATGATGGTACCTAAAATATAGTATATATATAAAAACGACAACTAGAATCTTTTTATATGTATTTACTTTTATTTTTGGTATATATATAAATTCAGGGGAAAATCTCAAATATCCTGATGTAAATCTGTAAAAAAATATGAAACGGTAAAATGTGTTTCTCGTCATAATATTCCCATTAGTCACAAGTAACCATTTCCCTGCCTTGTCAATCGTAAATCAAGAGGAGGTTTGAATATGTTATAGAAATGTTGTGTTGTGTTTGTTGTGAGGAGAGGTGAGGTGTTGTGTTTGTTGTGAGGTGTTGTGTTTGTTGTGAGGTGTTGTGTTTGTTGTGAGAGAGAGGTGTAGTGTTGTGTTTGTCATGAGGTGTTGGCCGAGAGAGGTGTGGTGTTGTGTTTGTTGTGAGGAAAGGTGTGGTGTTGTGTTTGTCGTGAGTGTTGTGAGGAGAGGTGTGGTGTTGTGTTTATTTATTGAGGAGGTGTGGTGTTGTGTTTGTCGTGAGGTGTTGTGAGGAGAGGTGTGGTGTTATGTTTGTTGTGAGAAGGTGTGGTGTTGTGTTTGTTGTAAGGAGTGGACACTCTCTAAAGGGGTGGTGGGGTAACATTGGTACAACTATCACCTGTTTAATTATATTCAGGTAAATAAATTAATTACGGTATATCTCTTGATAATGTGTGTTTTGTAAGGTCAGCTATTGGTCTATGTTATGAAGATAAGGTGTGTGTGTGTGTGTGTGTGTGTGTGTGTGTGTGTGTGTGTGTGTGTGTGTGTGTGCGTGCGTGTGTGTGTGTGTGTGTGTGTGTGCGTGTGTGTGTGTGTGTGTGTGTGTGTGTGTGTGTGTGTGTGCGTGTGTGTGTGTGTGTGTGTGCGTGTGTGTGTGTGTGTGTGTGTGTGTGTGTGTGTGTGTGTGTGTCTGTGTCTGTGTCTGTGTGTGTGTGTGTGTGTGTGTGTGTGACCATCAAGCATAAATGAAGAATGGGAAACACGGCGAGAAAATATAATATATATAATAGCGGTATATATTATAGTGAATTAAATAGAGGTTCTAGCTTATCAGTTTACTGTATATTAAATTAAGAGACATAAAACTGGTCCAATTCTGTTGTGTTTCTTGATAAAATATTAAGGAAAATAAAAGAGATAAAAACATAACCCAGTTTCCCATAAATCAGTATATGATAATTTTCTTCACACAGATATTCTCACACTTACTAATATACTTCAAAGCAAGGTTGTTGTCAGGAGGGCCTCACTCACCACCCGCTGTGCGTGAGCTACCAGGCTGGGCAGAGTGTGAGCCTTATACAGGATCTAGGATGGTTGTTGTAACATAATAATTCTTCAAGGTTATAGTGATATAATGCTTACGTAAGTTAGTTCTATAAAAGTAGTTTCCTAGGGCAGCAGGATTATCGTAATATCACCAGAGAATCAGTTTCATGCTATGGCGTTTGAATGAGTGGTTTTGTCTTGTTTTGACTTACTTGTGAACCTAAGCGACTGTGTAAGAATATGGAGGCTATAATAGTGAGAGTAATGTAATGTAAACGATAATAAAACAGTGTGGCGTCAATGGTCTTTATAGCTGAGCATGTGGTAGTGTGACGCCACCCCGAGACACACAGATGAGTTATCACCACTTAAACTCCTTCACACGAGGCTGTCTTCATCACATCCTTATGGCCTCCTTAGACTATGTTTACATTTAATTTGTCTGAGGAGTGAATGTGTTGTGTTATTTTTCTACGAAATTTACAGCACACATCCAAACGTACACGAGTAGCTTGGAAATGCTTGCCACACACACACACACACACACACACACACACACACACACACACACACATATACACGCACGCGCCAGAAGATTTAGTTATTCACAGAGTTCAGTATATTTTAAGCGCTAAAAATTCACAGTTGTGTTAACCAAGGATCAGGGGAACATCACCTCGCTTCCGGTCGCCAGCTGTTTACACGTGACGTCAGTAATGAGGATAATGTATGTAGAGGCTGGGAACACATCCACAAGTTTAACCTCACGACCCGACATTCTTTATGCTTAACCTCGAGGTCGAACACGTGTTGGCTGGCAGCTGAGACGCGCGTGGCTATCCTCAACTTGATGGATAGGCAACAGGGTCGTCTCTCTATCCCCAGTCGACCCTGTAGATAGTGATCCCCCCAATCTCTTGGCTCTAGACCAAAATTCCACATTGCACGGTAGAGGCAGTAAAATTTTGATGTAGAGGGTGCTAAATTCCTAGCCCCCGGCCGCCCTGCCACACCACATATGTTTTGGCAGGAAGGTTGGGGGTGTGGCGGACGACGAGCTTAAAGGCGGCCGTAACTATGGTATATAGATTATGACACGGTCTTTATGGCCGGAACGAAAGGTGCGCTGTATATTTAGCACCGGATACACATATCTACATTCATGTCTTCATTTGTAATCCACATGATACAAATTGAACAAGAGAAGAACGCGAAGAATGTTATTTGTAGAATTTAATACCCGTATCCCCTCACCCCCTTCCCCCTCCCCTCCCCCCTCCCCTTAAGGACTCAAGAGATTGAATTATTAGCAAGATGGAGACGAACATCAAGACATCACAGGAAAGAAATATCCCTTACCGCTTCTCACATTTCCTGTTTTACAAGCTTAAAACAGGTGAGGTGTGAGAGGCTAATGTTTTATGGGAGGAGGGGGGGCATGACCCTCTCTTCCCCTTTCCTTCCTCCCCACCTCTCATTAATGACCCCAGCCCAGAAAAACATCCAACATGGTAAAATTAAAAATTAAAATAAATATAAAATAAATACGAATGAATGATGTTATTCATTATCACAATAAAAAAATATCAAGAAAACAATAATTTTATCTTAAGAAAGCGAGAAGGATTATGATAAAGAGATTATAGTGAAAAATGAAGATATTAATGGTGTAATATATTTTATTTAAGCTTCATAAGTTAGAATATGTAAATAATACTAAATAAAATAATACGAAATAAAGTAATTAATAAAATAAATAATACCCCCGTCCACCTCATTTAACCTTTGACCTCTGGTAAATATTCTTAGAGACGTAATCCATATTTGGTGTTGTCAATTAACAGAAGGTGTCGCCAGGTATATTTATACTGACGCTCATTATTAAGACTGGCTGCAAATTATAGGAATGACGGAGTGAAACGTTGTGTTACTCCTCTCTCTCTCTCTCTCTCTCTCTCTCTCTCTCTCTCTCTCTCACCTGTTTTCTTATATACATGTATGTTAATGAAGTAGGTATCACTAAAATAAGATAAAATAGCAACTTGAAATTAAACAGAAACCCATTTACGGGGATTAAAGCAACGCTACAGCCAGAGTCTTGTCCAGAGTCTGTGGGGAGACATTACCACAAGACCCGAACGTTAATTATTGTCTTTCTCAAGTGGATTTTTCCTTATCGTGTCTAATGATTTCACGGTGTAGGCAACAAACACGAGAGTTCCATTAATTGACTCCTGTGTAGATGTTTGGTTCATGTATGAGTCTTAAGAGTATGTTATTATTATGAGTTCAGTTATCATGATCACTACTTCACCACGATCACATCACAGAGCTCTGATCACTACTTCACCACGATCACACCAGAGAGCTGATCACTACTTCACCTACGATCACACCACAGAGCTGATCACTACTTCACTTACGATCACACCACAGAGCTGATCACTACTTCACCACGATCACACCACAGAGCTGATCACTACTTCACCACGATCACATCACAGAGCTCTGATCACTACTTCACCACGATCACACCACAGAGCTCTGATCACTACTTCACCACGATCACACCACAGAGCTGATCACTACTCACCACGATCACACCATAGAGCTGATCACTACTTCACCACGATCACACCACAGAGCTGATCACTACTTCACTTACGATCACACCACAGAGCTGATCACTACTTCACTTACGATCACACCACAGAGCTGATCACTACTTCACCACGATCACACCACGGAGCTGATCACTACCACCACGATCACCCTGTGTTTGTTGGTTTGTGCTGATACTGCTTACCACGATCACCAAGAGCTGATCATTTGTGTGTTGTGGTGTTTGTGGTTTCTTCACCACGATCCACACAGAGCTGATCACTACTTCACCACGATCACACCACAGAGCTGATCACTATTCATCACGATCACCACATAGAGCTGATCACTACTTCACCACGATCACACCACAGAGCTGATCACTGCTTCACCACGATCACACCACGGAGCTGATCACTACTTCACCACGATCACACCACAGAGCTGATCACTACTTCATCACGATCACCATGTGATCTCTTCACCACGATCACACACAGGCTGATCATCTCCCACGATCACACACAGGCGATCACACCACGATCACACCACGGAGCTGATCACCACTTCACCATGACACATGTCACCAAACTGCTTTTCGGTGTCGAGTGCTGGGCCTCATGGCTGAATACCATGACTTGACCTGGCTTGACCTTTTTATCTAAATACTAATTAACTTTAAAATTCTGTTTACAGTAGAAGAAGAGATTCACTTTACTGTTTATAAATGAAAATGTTTACTTGAAGATATTATGCTTCAAATAATATCGTCAGGCGATAGGTTAGGTTTGGTTTGGTTTGGTTGGGTTAGGTTAGGTTAGGTTAGGTTAGGTTAGGTTAGGTTAGGTTAGGTTAGGTTAGGTTAGGTTGGGTTAGGTATGGTTGGGTTAGGTTAGGTTAGGTTAGGTTAGGTTAGGTTAGGTTTGGTTAGGTTAGGTTAGGTTAGGTTAAGTATGGTTAGGTTAGGTTAGGTTAGGTTAGGTTAGGTTAGGTTTGGTTAGGTTTGGTTTGGTTAGGTTAGGTTAGGTTGGGTTAGGTTAGGTTAGGTTAGGTATGGTTAGGTTAGGTTAGGTTAGGTTAGGTATGGTTAGGTTAGGTTAGGTTAGGTTAGGTTAGGTTAGGTTAGGTTAGGTTTGGTTTGGGTTTGGGTTTAGGTTAGGTTAGGTTAGGTTAGGTTAGGTTAGGTTAGGTATGGTTAGGTTAGGTTAGGTTAGGTTAGGTTAGGTTAGGTTAGGTATGGTTAGGTTAGGTTAGGTTAGGTTAGGTTAGGTTAGGTTTGGTTTGGTTAGGTTAGGTTAGGTTTGGTTAGGTTAGGTATATACAAAAAAGTGTTGGCCCCGTAGTGAATGGGTAAAATTCTACTATATTGTTTAATCCTCTTATAGATTAACGATGAAGTTGATGAGACAAAGTATTGAACGATAAGTCAATTTACCTGTTAATTACTTATGGGTTTTGTTCTGTGTGGAGATAATTGATTAAGCCCTCTGATGACGTCACGCCCGAGGCTACTGTAAGTGCTCAAAATCGTTGTTGGATCGTTTTTGTTTTGTTCACAAATAAATAGGATATAACATCAAAACTACCTTGCGAACTATTTATTATGTGAAAATTAATGCAAGCACAAAAATGAGATTGGACAGTAAAAACCCGAATATCAGACCAAGAAAGTATTTCCAACTACCTCAGTACAGTGTCCTTATGTCTTAGTTTGTATAATATGTTGTATAAATCCTGTCAGAACACCACGGAACATATATACTGTAGTTAGGGTTCATAGTCATCGGCCTCGGTCAGCACACACTGTCCAGCGCCCACCTGAGTAAAGGTAAATGTTTTCTGCTGGTCTCTGGTGAGCCTCAACCAACAGGTCTAGGCTGGACCTACCTGGGCGACACACCTGGGCATCACACCCGGAGATTACCTGTATCTTGCTCAAGGATCATGTACAGCGTATCACCTCACGTTCTGGCGCTGCCGGAAGCCTTCATGAGAGCGGAGAAGGATCACGATGATCGCCCGAACGACGCGAAGATTACACGGGGGACATGCTAGGTGGTAGGTAGGTTACACACACACACACATATATATATATATATATATATATATATATATATATATATATATATATATAAATATATATATATATATATATATATATATATATTGCTCGCCGGCGTGGTGGTGGTGGGGTTTCCAGCTCCAGCACCCTGGTGGTGAGGCGTCATCTCCACAGCTCCAGCACCCGTGGTGGTGAGGCGTCATCTCCCACAGCTCCAGCACCCGTGGTGGTGAGGCGTCATCTCCCACAGCTCCAGCACCGTGGTGGTGAGGCGTCATCTCCACAGCTCCAGCACCCCGTGGTGGTGAGGCGTCATCTCCCACAGCTCCAGCACCCCGTGGCGGACCTTTAAAAAATATTGTTTCTGTGCACCGGACCCCGGCGTCTCACTCACTCCCATGTATACTGCTATTCTTCTCGCCCCGGGCACCATTACCCCCTCCTGGGGCCCACCATCCTAGCCCCGTCACTCCTGTGTAGGACCCCATTACCAACCACCCCAGATCCTGTCACTCATAACCCACTCACCATTCTGTGGAGTGACACTGACGCCAGTCTACCCCACTATCCTCCCTCAGTATCACCACCACCCACTCTGTCTCACCACTAACAACCTCACCACCACCACTACTACTACCCAAATCAACCACACACACACACACACACACACACACACACACCACACAACTCTTGCTCATTAGAATCCACCAGATAATTGATCAAAACCCATAACTTTAGTTACCTGAAAGAACATTAATTTTTGTCTATACTTCTCAGTTGTTTCTTGAAGATTAACTGAAAAGATTTGATGATTTACAGCTGAAGGATGGCCTTGTTATTTTGTCTTTATTGTTTTTATGGTGTTTTATGTTTTATTTTTGTTTTACTTTAATTCCATTCTGGGTTTAACAGCAAGAGAGACGAGGAGAGTTTAGTGTCCTCTGCAACGTAACACAAAATTTTCTCCAGTGATAAGATTTATGTCTAAATTTTGTTTATACAAGCGAGTATTGTTGTTGTCTTCTGACCACACCTGTGTTTGTTCCTTGTGTTTGTTGAGGCTTTTATTTCATTGTTTACGAATGAGTCATACTGCCATAAGTAAGGAATCGTTGGCTATTGTTTGTTGTTGAACGGAAGGCAGTTTATTTGGGGGGGTGACGTCATCTGTGTGATCATCCACCTTCACTCTGGTGTAACACAACCATCCACCGTAATCTATACCCTCATAATAGAACCATCCACCGTCACCCTCACGCTGGTGTAACAGAACCATCCACCTTCACTCTGGTGTAACACAACCATCCACCGTAATCTATACCCTCATAATAGAACCTCCACGGTCACCCTCCCGCTGGTGTAACAGAACCATCCACCTTCACTCTGGTGTAACACAACCATCCACCGTATCTATACCCTCATAATAGAACCATCACCGTCACCCTCACGCTGGTGTAACAGAACCATCCACCTTCACTCTGGTGTAACACAACCTTCCACCGTAATCTATACCCTCATAATAGAACCATCCACCGTCACCTACGCTGGTGTAACAGAACCATCCACCTTCACTCTCTGGTGTAACACAACCTTCACCGTAATCTATACCTCATAATAGAACCATCCACCGTCACCCTCCGCTGGTGTAACAGAACCATCCACCTTCCTCTGGTGTAACACAACCATCCACCGTAATCTATACCCTCATAATAGAACCATCCACCGTCACCCTCACGCTGGTGTAACAGAACCATCCACCTTCACTCTGGTGTAACACAACCTTCCACCGTAATCTATACCCTCATAATAGAACCATCCAGTCACCCTCACGCTGGTGTAACAGAACCATCCACCTTCACTCTGGTGTAACACAACCTTCCACCGTAATCTATACCCTCATAATAGAACCATCCACCGTCACCCTCCCGCTGGTGTAACAGAACCATCCACCTTCACTCTGGTGTAACACAACCTTCCACCGTAATCTATACCTCATAATAGAACCATCCACCGTCACCCTCCCGCTGGTGTAACAGAACCATCCACCTTCACTCTGGTGTAACACAACCATCCACCGTAATCTATACCCTCATAATAGAACCATCCACCGTCACCCTCACGCTGGTGTAACAGAACCATCCACCTTCACTCTGGTGTAACACAACCTTCCACCGTAATCTATACCCTCATAATAGAACCATCCACCGTCACCCTCACGCTGGTGTAACAGAACCATCCACCTTCACTCTGGTGTAACACAACCATCCACCGTAATCTATACCCTCATAATAGAACCATCCACCGTCACCCTCCGCTGGTGTAACAGAACCATCCACCTTCACCCTCACGCTGGTGTAACAGAACCATCCACCTTCACTCAGGTTTAACACAACCATCCACCTTCACGCTGGTGTAACAGAACCATCCACCGTCACCCTCACGCTGGTGTAACAGAACCATCCACCTTCACTCTGTTTAACACAGCCATCCACCGTAATCTATACCTCATAATAGAACCATCCACCGTCACCCTCACGCTGGTGTAACAGAACCATCCACCTTCACACTGGTGTAACAGAACCATCCACCTTCACTCTGCTTTAACACAACCATCCACCGTAATCTATACCCTCATAATAGAACCATCCACCGTCACCCTCACGCTGGTGTAACAGAACCATCCACCTTCACGCTGGTGTAACAGAACCATCCACCTTCACTCTGGTGTAACACACCATCCACCGTAATCTATGCCCTCATAGAACCATCCACCGTCACCTTCACGCTGGTGTAACAGAACCATCCACCTTCACTCTGGTGTAACACAACCATCCACCGTAATCTATGCCCTCATAATAGAACCATCCACCGTCACCCTCCCGCTGGTGTAACAGAACCATCCACCTTCACTCTGGTGTAACACAACCTTCACGCTGGTGTAACACAACCATCCACCTTCACGCTGGTGTAACACAACCATCCACCTTCACGCTGGTTTAACACAACCATCCACCATCACGCTGGTGTAACACAACCATCCACCTTCACGCTGGTGTAACACAACCTTCACGCTGGTGTAACACAACCATCCACCTTCACGCTGGTGTAACACAACCATCCACCTTCACGCTGGTGTAACACAACCATCCACCTTCACGCTGGTGTAACACAACCATCCACCTTCACGCTGGTGTAACACAACCATCCACCTTCACGCTGGTGTAACACAACCTTCCGCTGGTTTAACACAACCATCCACCATCACGCTGGTGTAACACAACCTTCACGCTGGTGTAACACAACCTTCACGCTGGTGTAACACAACCATCCACCTTCACGCTGGTGTAACACAACCTTCACGCTGGTGTAACACAACCTTCACGCTGGTGTAACACAACCTTCACGCTGGTTTAACACAACCATCCACCATCACGCTGGTGTAACACAACCTTCACGCTGGTGTAACAGAACCATCACGCTGGTGTAACACAACCTTCACGCTGGAGTAACACAACCTTCACGCTGGTGTAACACAACCTTCATGCTGGTGTAACACAACCTTCATGCTGGTGTAACACAACCTTCATGCTGGTGTAACACAACCTTCACGCTGGTGTAACACAACCTTCACGCTGAGTAACACAACCTTCACGCTGGTGTAACACAACCTTCACGCTGGAGTAACACAACCTTCACGCTGGTGTAACACAACCTTCATGCTGGTGCCACTCTTCACGCTGGGTAACACAACCTTCACGCTGGTGTAACACAACCTTCACGCTGGTGTAACACAACCTTCACGCTGGTGTAACACAACCTTCACGCTGGTGTAACACAACCTTCACGCTGGTGTAACACAACCTTCACGCTGGTGTAACACAACCTTCACGCTGGTGTAACACAACCTTCACGCTGGTGTAACACAACCTTCACGCTGGTGTAACACAACCTTCACGCTGGAGTAACACAACCTTCACGCTGGTGTAACACAACCTTCATGCTGGTGTAACACAACCTTCATGCTGGTGTAACGCAACCTTCACGCTGGGTAACACAACCTTCACGCTGGTGTACACCTTCATGCTGGTGTAACACAACCTTCACGCTGGTGTAACACAACCTTCATGCTGGTGTAACACAACCTTCACGCTGGAGTAACACAACCTTCACGCTGGTGTAACACAACCTTCATGCTGGTGTAACACAACCTTCATGCTGGTGTAACACAACCTTCACGCTGGAGTAACACAACCTTCACGCTGGTGTAACACAACCTTCATGCTGGTGTAACCCTTATGCTGGTGTAACACAACCTTCATGCTGGTGTAACACAACCTTCATGCTGGTGTAACAGAGCCACAACAGGAGATAAGTTATGTGGCCGTCATCACCAACTATCAGCTCGTCCTCTCGCACATATATCATCGTTATGGCCTATTTTCTGGGGAGGGCCTTTGAGTGCCTCCCTCCGGCATAAGTCAAAAGTCTCACACACACACGACACGATCAAAGCAAGAATTATCGGCGGCCATCTTAAGAACGAGGCGCCATCTATCACCTCGGGAGGCTCCCTCTGGCCTCAACCTCTTCATGTGTTGTGGCGGGAAAAACTGAGAGAAAACTCGGTCAGGGAAGCCAGGAATATTAGCCGCATCTGCGATATATGATGCCATTAGTGGGAATGTATAAGGACTTGGGGGCTTAGATTTGGGGCTTAGACTAGGGGCTTAGACCAGGGGCTTACGGCAGGTTGAAGATGGTGGCCGTGGGGTGGGTGGGAGGCCTACGGTGGCGGCTGGAGGTGTGGGAGTTTGGGACTTGTGTTGTGTGTGTTGAGACTGGATGGGGTTGTCTTGTGAGGGCCCCCCAGGTGTCCGTCTTCATCCACGGGTTAATCTTCGTGTAAACACATCCGTAATGAAATTGGTCTTGGGTTTTATTGTTCGTGGGAGAGAGTGTGTGAGCGAGGAAGACTGGGAGACAAAGATTATAAGAGGATACCGTAATGGACAGACAGACAGACAGACAGAGAAACGACAGTACTGTAAAGAATATAAGAGAATACTGTGATAGACTGACAGACAGACAGACAGACAGACAGATAGACAGACAGACAGGCAGAGAAACAAGAGTACTACAAATATACCATAACACTGAGGGGCCAAACGAGATGACAGCAAAAAGGCAGAAATGAAAAGAATTCCGAACCCCAACCCGATAAGGCCAAGACAATAACACATCACCGTCAAGACAATAACACATCACCGGCCAAGACAATAACACATCACCGGCCAAGACAATAACATCACCGGCCAAGACAACACATCATCCAGACACAACACATCACCGGCCAGACAATAACACATCGTCAAGACAATAACACATCACTGGCCAAGACAATAACACATCACCGTCCAAGACAATAACACATCACCGTCCAAGACAAAACACATCACCGGCCAAGACAATAACACATCACCGGCCAAGACAATAACACATCACCGTCCAAGACAATAACACATCACCGTCCAAGACAATAACACATCACCGTCAAGACAATAACACATCACCGGCCAAGACAATAACATCACCGTCCAAGACAATAACACATCACCGTCCAAGACAATAACACATCACCGGCCAAGACAATAACACATCACCGTCAAGACAATAACACATCACCGTCAAGCAATAACACATCCTAAGACAATCATCACCGGCCAAGACAATAACACATCACCGTCCAAGACAATAACACATCACCGTCCAAGACAATAACACATCACCGGCCAAGACAATAACATCACGTCAAGACAATAACATCACCGTCAAGA
This sequence comes from Homarus americanus, assembly GCF_018991925.1. Classification (NCBI taxonomy): domain Eukaryota; kingdom Metazoa; phylum Arthropoda; class Malacostraca; order Decapoda; family Nephropidae; genus Homarus; species Homarus americanus. The sequence goes on along the minus strand of NW_024717332.1, from coordinate 7,375 downwards.
CAATAACACATCACCGTCAAGACAAACACATCACCGGCCAAGACAATACACATCACCGGCCAAGACAATAACACATCACAGGCCAAGACACACATCACCGGCCAAGACAATAACACATCACCGGCCAAGACAATAACACATCACCGGCCAAGACAATAACACATCACCGTCAAGACAATAACACATCACCGGCCAAGACACCATGGACATAACACATCACCGTCCAAGACAATAACACATCACCGGCCAAGACAATAACACATCACCGTCCAAGACAATAACACATCACCGGCCAAGACAATAACACATCACCGGCCAAGACAATAACACATCACCGGAGACAATAACACATCACCGGCCAAGACAATAACACATCACCGTCCAAGACAATAACACATCACCGGCCAAGTCAACACATCACCGGCCAAGACAATAACACATCACCGTAGGACAATAACACATCACCGTCAAGACAATAACACATCACAGGCCAAGACAATAACACATCACCGGCCAAGACAAAACACATCACCGGCCAGACAATAACACATCACCGTCGCAATAATCACGCAGAAAACAATCACGAGCAATAACACATCACCGTCCAAGACAATAACACATCACCGGCAAGACAATAACATCACCGGCAAGAAATAACACATCACCGGCCAAGACAATAACACATCACCGGCCAAGACAATAACACATCACCGTCCAAGACAATAACACATCACCGGCCAAGACAATAACACATCACCGGCCAAGACAAAACACATCACCGTCAAGACAAAACACATCACGTCCAAGACAATAACACATCACCGTCCAAGACAATAACACATCACCGTCCAAGACAATAACACATCACCGGCCAGATAACACATCACCGGCCAGACAACACCGGCCAACAACAGAAAACACATCACCGTCCAAGACAATAACATCACCGGCAAGACAAAACACATCACCGGCCAAGACAATCACATCACCGTCCAAATGTCCAAGATAACACATCGGCCAGAAACATCACCGGCAACAATAACACATCACCGTCAAGACAATAACACATCACGCCTGTACCGTCAGATACATACCGTCCAAGACAATAACACATCACCGGCCAAGACAATAACACATCACCGTCCAAGACAATAACACATCACCGTCAAGACAATAACACATCCCGGCCAAGACAATAACATCGTCAAGACAATAACACATCACCGTCAAGACAATAACACATCACCGGCCAAACATAACACATCACCGGCCAAGACAATACATCACCGTCAAGACAATAACACATCACCGGCCAAGACAATAACACATCACCGTCCAAGACAATAACACATCACCGTCCAAGACAATAACACATCACCGGCCAAGACAATAACACATCACAGGCCAGAACAAAACACATCACCGTCCAAGACAATAACACATCACCGTCCAAGACAATAACACATCACCGGCCAAGACAATAACACATCACCGGCCAAGACAATAACACATCACCGTCAAGACAATAACACATCACCGTCAAGACAATAACACATCACCGGCCAAGACAATAACACATCACCGGCCAGACAATAACACATCACCGTCAAGACAATAACACATCACAGGCCAAGACAATAACACATCACAGGCCAAGACAATAACATCACCGGCCAAGACAATAAGCCATAGCCGCGTCAGCATTAAAACAACGACCCCAACAGAAGCTCCTTCAAGAGTCCTCAGCGGGGGGCGTCTACCAACTGAATCACTCCCGCTGAAGGACAATACAGTAGTAAGTGACACCAGGGAGCTCTCTCAGCGGACCTGAAGATACTCACTAGAAATTCACCTTTTCTCCTCCCCTTCCCCTCCCTCCCCGTCTCCCAGTACCTCCCCCTCGTTTCTTAATCTTCTCCTTTCCCTGCTCCTCCCCTTCTCCTGCTCTTCTCCCCTCCCTACTCCTCCCCGTTTCTCTCAGCTACAGTAGGTGGAGGTACTGCCCCCTGCAGTAGACGGTGGGCTAGACGTTGATGAGATACAGCATCTGGGTGTTCCCGCTGATGGCCAGGTGTGATGGTTATTGATGGTGGCCAGTAGTGGTGGTGGTGTGGCGCCTGGTGTTGTGGTGGTGGTAGACTGATGATGGTGGTGGTGGTGGTTGTGATGATGGTGAAGATGGTGAAGGTGATGGTGGTGGTGATGGTGTTTTTGAAGAAATATAGCCTGTTAACTGTTGGAGCTGAGTTGTGTTAGCAGAGACGAAGCAAGTTGGTAGTAGATTAAGTAGAAGTTAGCTGCTTATTGGAGTTTGATGAGGAAGGCGAAGAGTTATGGAAGAAGGCCCCTGGTGGTGAAGAGGTGTCTGGGTGATGACGGGTGGTGGTGAAGAGGTGTCTGGGTGATGACGGCGGGTGGTGATGATGGTGGTGGTGGTGAAGTGGTGTGCTGGTGATGACGGGTAGAGGTGATGATGGTGGTGAAGTGGTGTCCTGGGTGATGACGGGTGGTGGTGAAGAGGTGTCCTGGGTGATGACGGGTGGTGGTGATGATGGTGGTGGTGGTGGTGGTGGCTGGTGATGACGGGTAGAGGTGATGATGGTGGTGAGTGGTGTCTGGGTGACGGGTGGTGGTGAAGAGGTGTCCTGGTGATGACGGGTGGTGGTGAAGAGGTGTCCTGGGTGATGACGGGTGGTGGTGATGATGGTGGTGAAGAGGTGTCCTGGGTGATGATGGTAGTGGTGAAGAGGTGTCCTGGGTGATGATGGTGGTGAAGGGTGTCCTGGGTGATGACGGCGGGTGGTGATGATGGTGGTGGTGAAGTGGTGTCTAGGTGACGGATAGTGGTGATGATGGTGGTGGTGGTGGAGGGTGTCCTGGGTGATGACGGGTGGTGGTGATGATGATGGTGGTGGTGATGATGGTGGTGGTGAAGTGGTGTCCAGGTGTTGACGGATAGTGGTAATGATGGTGGTGGTGAAGGGTGTCCTGGGTGATGACGGTGGTGGTGATGATGATGGTGGTGGTGGTGATGAAGGGGTATCCTGGTGATGACGGAAATACCTCACGTGGCGGGTGATAATGATGGGGGAAGGGTACAGTTGGTGATAACGGAGGAGGAGGAGGAATGATTGCCAGTGATGATGATATAGAGAAAAAGATGTGCTGAAAAGATGTGCTTCGTGAGGGGAGGTGGATGATAACGCTTGATAGTATTGGGGAGTAGAACGAGGCGGTGTGTTTACTGGCGGGGGTCAGCTGCGATGTATTTTCCTATTATAAAACAAATATATTTATGTTAGTTTTTAAAGAACATCAACATCCCTTCAGAAAGTTTCATATAAGGTTCTTCACAAAGTATAAACTCAGCGATCTTTTTTAGGGCTCAAGTCAGGAAAATACCGGTGACATTCATCTTACAGCCTGAGACAGTTGGACCGTGAGATCCTTGGACAAGTCCTTTGGAAACTGGCCATCAGCAAGAATGTCTCAGGAAATATGATATATATCCTCAAACTTTCTTCTTGTACAGCTTCAACTTTTGGTCAGAACTTCGGGTATTGAGTCACAGTGAAGCAGCGAGTTTGAGTCCTTCCTCACTGTCTCATATACAGTTGATTGAACACCTCCAGTATGGCGACGATGGTGGCGAGGCGGAGCTGAGGTGACATATTCTGACTATCAACGACTGGGGGTCTGGACCATAATATTGCGCTTGTTACTCACCATGACGGGGTGAAGAGCCGTGTGGTCAATGTCTTGTGGTCAGTGTCGTGTGGTTAGTGCTCTGTGGTCGTAGTCGTGTGGTCAGTGTCGTGTGGTTAGTGCTCTGTGGTAATCGTCGTGTGGTCGGTGTCGTGTGGTTAGTGCTCTGTGGTCATAGTCGTGTGGTCAGTGTCGTCTGGTTAGTGCTCTGTGGTCATAGTCATTGTGGTCAGTGTCGTGTGGTTAGTGCTCTGTGATCAGTATCGTTTTGGTCAGTGTCGTGTGGTCAGTGTCGTGTGGTTAGTGCTCTGTGGTCATAGTCGTGTGGTCAGTGTCGTGCGGTCAGTGTCTTGTGGTTAGTACCGTGTTTTGGGTGCCGTATGGTCAGTGTCCTGTCTTTAGTGTCATTTGCAAGGGCCAGTGACGAGAAATTTGAAGACTTGGTTGAATTATTTCTAATTTTCTTTTCTAATTTTATTGATATTTTTGCTAATTTGCGTCTACATCCAATTTAAAAGTTAAAAATTTCCCTAGACCCTTAAAAGTGATCTAGACCCACAGTAGCCCTTGGCCCTTACCATGACCCTGGCCCTGACCCTTCACCACTAGTTGCCTTATGCATGGAATAATTAATATATTTACCCCTTGTTTACGTACTAGGGAGGCAGGTAGATGTAATAAGCCTCACCTTTATCCCTCCCATGTTATTGTACGGTATCAGGTAATTACGTCATGTTGTGTTGCGCTCACCTGTGTTATGCTTAGGTTAGTTTTCTATAAGATGTGTAAATGGAATAGAATAATCTGCTTTTATTCTACTCATTTTTACATCTATGGGGACGAAGCAAGCCATTTTTATTTAGTTAATGAAGTCCTTTTAATTTCGTCTTTAAAAACCTTTATAGTCGGGTGTTGTCTCAGTATCTTAATGTAAATATTTCCTTCATTCAGATAGTGAAACATGACCTCACTAAGTAATAATATTTACCACCAAACAGCCGTACCGTTGTTTATTTGGGGTAAGACCATCACCATGGTACACACGGGAACATGTTGAAACTTATGGGGGTGAGTGTAGTTATGGCGCTAGAAAAGTTGTTGCTGAGCGCTGAGACACACGGGGGACAGAGCCACGAGAATGACCCACAGTCTGGTGGTGGACCCCCAACAGCTGTGAATGATGAGTCTATTAAACCTGTGGAGAAGCTTTCAGACAGGAGAATCACCATCGCTAAGCTTGAAGATGAACTGCTTGAGTCCTGCAGCTGGTGAGATCTTCCACCACCAACTGTACTGGGATTGCGTATCTGTCAGCTGGGTCCACAAATCCCTAACCTCAAGAGTGAATGAAACTTCTCTTTGTCCAACGCTAAGCTAGACGTAAACCCAACGTAACCCAACCCAACCCAACTCCAACCCAATCCAACCCAACCCAAAAGGTGTCAAAATAATAACTAGCCATATCTTCTACTTTAAATAAAATTGCACACTTTTATATCATTCAAGAAAGTGATAAACTAGCACCTAACAGGGAGAGTCGTCACCAATCTCTGAATACGCTTTGATATGTAGACAGTTGTAACCCAATACTGGACCGAGGCTTTACAACACAGCCGCCGGTGGGCAGCCCGTGTCAGCTCATGTTAGTGTAGACGAGACCAGAGGCAGTGGTACAGTTTATATCATTGATCGAGTGAGTGAGTGAGTGAGTGACCTTATTTACGCCAATTAGGATTCCGTTCATTTTTCTTCATTTGTATCCAACACAACACAACCCAACCTGGTATAGTGAGTGTTGTATTTACTCTGTTGTTCTTATCATTGTATAACTTCTTACATCTTTATTGTCTCAACTAGTCCTAATCTTCTGTTTTCTCTTATTCCCTTTATCTCACTTATGGGGTGTGAGGTGAGGGAGGGCAGAGACCGAGATGAATCGATAATATTAAAAGCTGTTTGGTCCCCTGAGACATGCAGAGTCTGGGACGATTGGTAAAGACAACAGGAAAACGTTTAGAGCGAAAGATAATGGTCGCTAACTCTAAGAGACACGTGGATGACACCTGAGTGATTTTCTTCATTCGTACATATGATGATGTTATTTTGCAACACACTAAGATACATAGATGAAGATAATGTAGTTTTGAAGACCATTGGCTTCCTGTTTAGCTATAAGTAACATGTAGAATTATACTATTACCCGTCTTACCTTCATTATTTCCTTTAAACTTTGACAATGTGGATCTTATAGTTGACGAGTATTTTTAAAAACAAACACTATATTCAACTCTCGGTCAGGTTTGTTTGATGTATTGCAACTTCGGTAAATTGTAAAATCAAGTACTTTTGGTTATCGCGTGAACGATCTTTAAAAATACAAGCTTTAAACTACGTCTGCCTGATGAACTTATCCCGATATTCTAATTCTTTCTTTCAGTGTTTTATGAGTGGTGATGATGGGGGAAGATGGTGGTGCTGGGGAGGGCGATGGATGTGTTGGGGGAGGATGGTGGTGCTGGGGAGGGCGATGGATGTGTTGGGGAGGATGGTGCTGGGGAGGGCGATGGATGTGTTGGGGAGGATGGTGGTGCTGGGGAGGGCGATGGATGTGTTGGGGAGGATGGTGGTGCTGGGAGGGCGATGGATGTGTTGGGGAGGATGGTGGTGCTGGGGAGGGGGAGGATGTGTTGGGGAGGAGGGTGTTGGGGAGGGCGATGGATGTGTTGGGGATGATGGGTGCTGGGGAGGGCGATGGATGTTGGGGGATGGTGGAGTTGTGTTGGGGAGTCTGGTATTGGGGAGTCTTCTCACATTAAAGATAAGACTGACTTTCTCACTTTTTATTTAAATTTCTCGTGCTTTTATCTTTGCAATTAAATGATCTAATTTTGCTATTACGTCGCCCGGAACACAGGAGTTTTGTACATGTTATTATAACTTTTCTCATAAACATGGAAGTTGGACGGTACTGACACGCTGCATTTTTTTTTTATTTTATCTTCTTTATATAAACATGAATGACTCTCAGCCACAACGGACAGCATAGTGGCAGTGTTGGTCCTGTCCTGCACCACTCACTACTGTATGTATGTATGTATGTATGTATGTATGTATGTATGTATGTATATGTATGTGTGTGTATGTAGCGTAGACACAGAGTAAGAAATAAACCAATTAAAGTCACAAAGGAATATTAAGATATTACAAACGACCCTGAATCTCAACAGGTGATGGCCTATATCTGACTGCTGGAGTTAATTAAAGTAAATTCTGTATTATTCTTGTTCTTTATCCTTGGCGCGGCTCACGGATGAATGAGGCACAATACACTAGTCAATGTATGTAGCAAGACTTAATTCCGTTCTTATCTAACTCACCACCACCACTACCACCACCACACTCACCACCACCACTACCACCACCACACTCCACCACAGCTACCACCATCACACCCACCACCACTACTACCACCACCACCACAACCACTACCACCACCACCATCACACCCACCACCACTACCACCACCACACTCACCACCACCACTACACTCACCTCCACCACAGCTACCACCATCGCACCCACCACCACTACTAACACCACCACCACTACTACTACCACCACCATCACACCCACCACCACAGCAATACGTAACTGAACGAAGTACAATGAT
>NW_024717331.1:0-7572 GCF_018991925.1 Homarus americanus | reverse complement strand
TGGAGCTGGGAACTGCGCTGGTCCTGCATGGCGTAGCTTGCTCAGGCTGATGGTACCCATAGATGTTGTCTGTCAGTATTGTGGGCTGTGAGACCGTAGCCTCGGTGCGTGTCTCGTCGTTCAGCAGGCGAGCGACGAGACACAGCCCAGTGTCTTCAACCAGATCGAGGGCCAGCATTATGCAAGCCCGTTTCTGGAGCTTGGGGCTTGCAGTGTCGACGTGAAGGCGTCACCCATTCGCCGCGGGGTTGCCCGCTGCGTGTCCCGCTCGTGTCGGGCATCCATTATGAGTCAGGATGCGTTGGTCTCAGCTCATCTGGTAGGGGGTCAGCTGCAGCTGTGGTGGTGTCATCTCCGACTTTTGTGTGGAGTCAGGGAGACCTCGCCCAGGCCCGTGAAGAGCAAGGGCAGTGCTGACTCTGTAGCTTAGTAGAAAGACAAGATCCCGGGGTGGAGAATCAACAATTAGAAGTGCCCCTAGACTCGTTACTTTAATCTATGTTCTGTGACCTGGTGTTATATCTATGAGCCCTAATCTGATCAGGTCTTACTGGTACAAGTGGGGCAGTAGCTTGGGGAGTTCTCTGATTATTACTTGGGGTGTGAGGCACCTGATTGTTCTGAGGAGGGTGGTCAGCTGCTGGTGGAGGGATAGGGTGTTGGGAAGGGAATGTTACTCCTAGAGGGGGCTGGTTGGTGAGGCCTGATTTGTTCAAGACGTCATCGTCGACAGTTGCCAGCTTCAATCTATTCACATGCACAGTTTCCTGACGTCCCCCCTGGCAAAGCGGGGAAATAGTGAAGTTTACTTTGCTGGGTTGGGCGGTTACTCTATATGGGCCCTGCCATCTCTGTTGCAACTTAGAGGGGGTATCGGGGGAGGATGATTCGTTAGTTAGGAAGACCAGGGTACCTACGGTAATATTGGAAGGGGTGACCCTGAGGTTATAGTAGGTGGCGTTGTGTAAGTGACCTTTCCTGTTTAGTTCCTGCACCCGAGTAAAGACCGTTTGTAACCTGTTTTGCAAGACAGAAGGGTAGTCCTCGCCATAGGATAGGGGTGGGGGGTTGATTACACCAGCAGGAAGGTTTGGATCCCTACCAAAGTGAAGGAAGTAAGGAGTGTTATGCAGGGTGGTATTAATTGCGGTGTTCATGGCCAGTTGTGCAAGAGGTAGCTGATCGTCCCAACCGCCGTACTGATTATTAACCAAAAACGACAAGTGATCTTTCAACGTGCGGTGGGAACGCTCAACCATGGCATTAGCCTGTGGGTGGTAACTAGTGGTTAGATTTGACTTAGCCCGCAGCAAGTCGCACGCCTTCTGAAAGATGCCCGAGGTAAACTCTGTCCCTTGATCACTTACAATGACCCGGGGACATCCATGAGTACCAACGTATTGTAACAGGGCTTCACAAACTGTCTCTGCGCGTTTATCGGGGATGGGTATATAGGTTGCAAAACGTGAATAGTGATCGACGATGGAAACAACGTATCTGTTTCCCCGGTGTGAACGTATTGACATGTCAGTTAGATCGATCGATACCCGTTCCAAGGGCTGAGAGGCTGGTGGGAACTCCTGCAGCTCTCCCTGTCTCTTTGGGGTACCCTTCCTTAACTGACATGGCAGACATCCTTTGACAAATGCCCCAACTTTCCGCGCTAGATTGGGCATGAAAAACATAGAGCGTGCACGTGCATATGTGCGACATTCACCCGGGTGGGCTGCGAATTGGGAAGAGTGAGCTACTTCTAGGGCCGAGTTTTCCAAGGATGCGGGGATGACTACGAGTTCTGTGGGTTGTTCATCATCCTGTTTCATAGTAACAAGATACAGGACTCCGCTTAAAAGACTGAAATCACAAAGTGAGGCTTTGTTGACCTTCTTGGGGAGCGGACCCCCCTCAAGGAACTCAATGACAGGACCCCACTGTGGGTCTTCGAGTTGGTGTTGGCGCACCTCGTTAGGTGATAGGTCCCCAAAAATGGGCTGAGTCATGCTGCTAGGATTCCCGACATTATTTATAGGTAATACATTACGGCTCAGTGCGTCTGGTACTACGTGGTTCTTGCCTGGCTTATGCAAAATGGAGAAGTTATACGCATTTAGAAAGACTGCCCAGCGTGCTACCCGTGCATTAGGAGTTTTACCTTGGAAGATATATATTAAAGGACGGTGATCAGTGATTACATAAAAGTGTCTACCAAATAGGTAAGCATCAAAGGAAGTTACGGCCTTGACAATAGCCAAGGCTTCTTTCTCAGTTGTGGAGTAGCGGAGGGCAGCTCCGCTCAATTTCTGGGAAAAATAAGCAATAGGGATGGGGTTATCTTCACCACCTTGCATGAGACAGGCTCCCAGTGCTTCGTCGGAAGCGTCAGTGTGCACGTAAAACGGCTGCGTGAAGTCCGGCAGTGCTAACATTGTTGCCGACTTCAGTAAGTCCTTAAGATGGTTAAAAGCTTTATCTGCCTCCCCCGACCACCGAAACTGAACCGACTTCTTTGTAAGTTTCGTAAGGGGGAGGGCCGCCTCTGAAAAGTGAGGGATGTGACGTCTGAAAAAATTGGCGGTGCCGAGGAACTGTTTCACACCCCTGGCTGTGGTGGGGGGTGGCATCTCTGCTATCGCTTTCACTTTCACCGGGTCGGGCCTAACGCCGCCATGACCTACGATGAATCCCAGGAATTTAACTTCCTGGCGCGCGAACGCGCATTTCCTAAGGGACACTTTCAGTCCGGCCGCTTTCATGACCGAGAGAACCTCATCTACATCCCGCATGTGCGAATCCATGTTTTTACTATAGACGATAACATCGTCCAGGTAAGCCATAGCGTTCCGCCCAAGCACGGGTGTGAGACTGTGGTTCACAGCCCTCATGAACGTGGCCGGTGCTCCCTTTAACCCGAAAGGTAACCTGTTGAAACAAAATAGACGGCTGCCGTCCGCGAAAGCAGTTTTGGGGCGGTCAGCCGGGTCGACAGGTATACTCCAGTACGCATCCTTACAGTCTAGAACTGTGAATATAGAAGCTCCGTTCAATTGGTCCAGTGTCTCGTCAATTCTGGGCAAGGGATAGCTATCAGCAATGGTGTCCTTATTAAGTTCCCTATAGTCTACACAGAATCTAGTTGACCCGTCCTTTTTTCTGACTAATACTACCGGGGAGCAATAGGGGCTAGTGCAAGGGGAGATGACACCACGTTCCTCCATTTGGCGACATAAGTCCCTAATTTGAGTTTTAGCCGCCTCAGGAAGCCTCCACTGCCGTACTCTGGTGGGGGGAGCGGAGCCGGTATTAATTTTGTGTGAAGCTGACATCAGGCCGAGGTCCTGATCTGAAGTTGCAAACAGATCTTCATGCTGCTTTATTATAGAGCGTAGACGTTCTCTAATAAGGGTGGGTAGGTGATCTATGTCAAGGGATTCTATTGCAGTGGCGAACATTTGCTGTGACTCTACGAATTCTGTGTCACTCCTAATGTTATATCTCGTAGAATCAAAATGCTCCAGATCCTCTACTTTATCGACCGCACAGACTGTTCCCACTGAATGACCAGGAGTAAGTTTAAATTCCCTGGGGGTGGGGTTTATGACTGGGACGCTAGGCTGCTGAGTGTTAATGAGCCCCGACTGCACGTATGGGGACATTTTATGAGGGGTTTCAACAAATACATACTCCTGATCCTCCGTGGAACTGTCGAACGACCTTGACCATCGAACGGGCAGAACAACACTAGAGTGGGGAGGGATGACAGTGGCGCACGTAGGATGTAGCTGGGGGGCTTGGGGTGCGGGTGGCTGGGGGCGTTTAGGCTTAATGAGGTGTACGGGCAGACCAGACCTATTCCTAATAGGAGTACCTGCATAATCTCTACCATCTAGTGTCACGGAATACCGGCTCCCATCAAACTGGATTCCATACTTAAACCTACACAAGAAATCTGACCCAATAAGAACATCCCCTGGGAAAAGATCACCGCTTACCACAACCAGCGCATGAACAACTATCTTATCTCCTAAGTCTACAGTTATATCTCTGCAATCCAATGTTGAGAGGCGGTTCCCCGTGACGCCACGTAACTCAGGAACTTTATGCTTTCCCCCTAGGCTCATCTTGGAGGCCACGTTCTGTTTCACCAAGGACACCGAGGAGCCTGTGTCAATGAAAGCTTCAACCCGTTTCCCTCCCATTTTCAACTTAATAATTGGCCTGTCTTCCCTAGTCACCATCAACGCCTCGCCCTTGTCTTTAGTAGTAGGGACATAACCTGCGAATGTGTCCCCACTCGGCACATGCGTAACAACGCATTCCGGTGTATGGACACTCTCTGCGGGTATGTCCCTGGTCGCCACACCCATCGCACTGGTTTCCCTCACATTGAAAGGGACATCCGTGCACCGCGTGGGACCATGCCCCACAGGAGGAGCAGCGAAAAGGCTTCGGAGCTCTATACCAGCTATCCCGCATGGGCGGGCCCGGGCGCGCACTTGTGACTGCACGGGGGCGGGGGTCAATCCCAGCCCGCGCCCCGCGGGTCCCTGCCCCGGACGGCCGGCCGCCCCGTGGCGCATTACCCAACGTGTTTATACCTACTGTATCTAACCCTGATTGCTCCCGCCCTTCCTCGTGGAACGATGACTGTTCCTGTCGCTTCCTTTCGTCCCGGCTGAGATTCTCCACCATCAGTCTCAAGAATTCATCCTCCCAGACAGAAGGGGTGTTACGTGTAAGGGTGGGAGGGGCGGCGTGAATTGTCGACACAAAACGGGAGGGGGGGGGTGGGTTTCCTGAGCTGTATATACGTCCGCGCTGCTTTAATTGCGTTCTCGATCGTAGTTATCCCGCTCGCCTCCATGTACGTACGCATCTCGCCGGGTAAGCCCGACAGAAAGTAAGAGAGTACTAGCTCAGGTGGGAAGAATTGTGGGTGATTCACTCTCGCCATCTTCACAGCACTCCCTATGCATGATAGGTAAACATTTAGTGATGAACACTCCTCTAGCTTGATATTAGCTAAACGTGTCGTGTGATCTTGTAATGAGTCACCCTGGCTGTAAATTTCCCGTAATCCGTTCGCGAATGTGTCCCACGTGGTAGCATTCTTTACTGTCGGATTAAATCCTAGCACACCTTTCGCGTCACCGCCCAATCGCATACGTGCCGTCCTAAGGCGGCATTCCTCGTATTCCTGAAGGGTTTCCGGGAACGCACTTTCAATGTCTCCTAACCACTGTTCCAGTTTATCGGCTGATGTCGCAGGGTCACGGCCATCGCCCTCAAACATGGGTATCTGACTTACCACTTGTGCTGCACTACTAGCTGAGACGGACGTAAGGAAGGGGTCTGGCATGCTGGAGGGGTTGGGAGGTGCTAAGGTGTACGTGAGCGTGGGGAGGGGAGTGGCGAGAGAGGGTGCAGGGTGGTTAAGGGGTAGGGGGGGAGAGTAGGTACTAGTGGATTGTTCAGGGAACGGGAATAAAACGGAAGTCGTTGGTGTAATGTTAACAGGAGTCATATTAGCTTGCGAGGAGGGCTGGGAAGTACTGATCGTGGAAGTGGAAATTGTCAATGTTGACGATGACGTCTGTGGGTGGGACGAGGAGGGGGTTTTACTGACACTTGCCCTGGTTGAGTTCTCGACCATTGTTCCCCGTTACCCAACAATATGTGAACTAGGGAGGGGGGAGTGGATACTGTCACCACTTGTACCACACTGAGGGACAGGAATTATATTACAAATGCTACCACCCTTGTACTGCCTGCTTCGTCAAGATAGTTACGAGTTTACTTCAAAAGATTCTAACTATCACTGTACTGAACACCAAGGGGAACAAGCGTGAGTTTTACGTTAAGTGCGCTGCCACCATTGTAATGAGACAAAATCTCACATGAAGAGGTAAGTTAGGAGGTTATAGTAGTAGAATATTATAGCGAGAGGAAATGGTAGCGTGTCTCGAGGGTGTGATGTCAACACTGTATATTAACACAGGCTCAGTACAAGTGTAGTATATAAAACCCCAATGCGTGTTACAGCTTTATTATACTAGTTCAATAGGGGAGATTAATAGGGGGGTTCGTACACAATTTATGATAGACTATGGTATTCTCGTATAACCTAACCTCACAATTAGAATGGGCACTTCACTAAGTCGATCGTTGGGGAGGTTCGGGATCACTGCACTTCTACAGTCTACACAGCCAGCACTTACTGTTACACGTGGAGTTGACAGCACTCTGTCGATGGACCCGGCTGAGACTTCGTTACACTTAGTGGCGGGCTTCTCTCGAGCGGGACTGGGGACGTGGTAGCTGGCCCTTCCTGGTCACAAGACACACACACTCTGAGGGAGTGCTCGGACGTCCTATATATTGGAAGACCAGCCGTCAGGTTGAGCTGATCGGGTGGGCGGCGAAGGATCTCCTTACATTTGCCCTCGCTAATGTAGGGTCAGGTCTGGACTTTTTCAGAGACTATAAGTTGTATCTTCTGGGAAAGTCATCAGATGGTCAGCCGTGAGAGTTACCCTACACTTGACCTCCCTAATGTCGGGTCAAGTGTGGACTTCTTCAGCGATGTAGGTTATTGTATATTGGGAGAGAGTCGGCCGGTGCCTTCTTACATGTTTGTTGTGGTGCCGTGTCACATGGGAGGGGAGCCTGGCTGATTTATAACCCTTGGTCAACCGTGAGAGTTACCCTACACTTGACCCCCCTAATGTCGGGTCAAGACTGGCCTTCCTCTGAGGTGTAGGATATTGTGTATATTGGGAGAGAGTCGGCTGGTGCCTTCTTACATGTTTGTTGGTCGTGTGACATGGGAAGGGGAGCTAGTTGATTTGTAACACCCTTGAGCACCCGCGGGGGATACCCTTACACTTGACCCCCCTAATGTCGGGTCAAGTCTGGCTTTCCTTGCGATGTAAGCTGTGGTCTGACAACCCATCACTACAGCAGGGAGATGTTGTGTGTCAGGTAGAGGGAGGGCAGGGAGGGGTTGTGTGTCAGGAAGAGGAAGGGCAGGGAGGGGTTGGGTGTCAGGAGGGGTTGTGTGTCAGGTAGGGGTAGGGCAGGGAGTTGTGTGTCAGGTCGAGGGAGGGCAGGGAGGGGTTGTGTGTCAGGTACTGGTAGGGCAGGGAGGGGTTGTGTGTCAGGAAGTGGGAGGGCAGGGAGGGGTTGTGCGTCAGGTAGGGGTAGGGCATAGAGGGGTTGGGTGTCAGGTAGGGGAGGGCAGGGGTAGGGGAGGGCAGGACTGGTTTTGTGTCAGGTAGAGGGAGGTCATGAAGGGGTTGTGTGTCAGGAAGGGGGAGGGCAGGGAGAGGTTGTGTGTCAGGTAGGGGGAGGGCAGGGAGTGGTTGTGTGTCAGGTGGACATAGGGCAGGGAGGGGTTCTGTGTCAGGTAGGCGGAGGGCAGGGAGGGGTTGTGTGTCAGGTAGAGGGAGGGCAGGGAGGGGTTGTGTATCAGGTAGGGGGAAGGCATGGAGGGGTTGTGTGTCAGGTAGGGGGAGGGCATGGAGGGGTTATGTGACAGGTAGAGGGAGGAAAGGGAGGGGTTCTGTGTCAGGTAGA
>NW_024717330.1:0-5008 GCF_018991925.1 Homarus americanus | reverse complement strand
GGTGTTCCTGAGGTGTCAGAGGTTTACCTGGGAGTGTCAGAGGTGTACCTGGGAGTGTCAGAGGTGTGCCTGGTAGTATCATTGGTGTGCCTGGGGTGTCAGAGGTGTATCTGGAAGTGTCAGAGGTGAACCACAGGTGTCTGAGGTGTGCCAGGGTATCGGTGTGCAGGTATCAGTGTGCCTGGGGTATCGAGTGTACCTGGGGAGCATGAGAGGTGTGACCTGGGAGTGGGTCAAAGGTGTACCTGGGTGTGTGAGGAAGTGTACCCAGGGAGGTCAGAGGTGTACCTGGGAGTGTCGGAGGTGCACCAGAGTGTCAAGAGGTGGTGCCTGGGAGTGTCAGATAAAAATTTGGGAGTGTCAGTTGTGCACCTGGGAGTGCTCATGGTGTACCTGGGGAGTATCATTGGTGTACCTGGAAGTGTCAGGGGTGTACCTGGAAGTGTCAGATGTGTACCTGAGTGTGTCATTGGTGTACCTGGGAGTGTCAGAGGTGTAACAGGGAGTGTCAGAGGTGTACCTGGGAGTGGCATTGGTGTACCTGGGAGTGTCAGGGGTGTACCTGGAAGTGTCAGGGGTGTACCTGGAAGTCTCAGAGGTGTACCTGGGATTGTCAGAGGTGTACCTGGCAGTGTCAGAGGTGTTCCTGAGAGTGTCAGAGGTGTACCTGGGAGTGTCAGAGGTGTACCTGGGAGTGTCAGAGGTGTACCTGGAAGTGTCAGAGGTGTACCTGGGAGTGTCATTGGTGTATCTGGAAGTGTCAGAGGTGAACGAGGGAGTGTCTGAGGTGTACCCGGGAGTATCGGAGGTGTACCCGAGAGTATCGGAGGTGCGCCTGGGAGTATCGGAGGTGTACCTGGGAGTGTCAGAGGTGTACCTGGTAGTATCATTGGTGTACCTGGGAGTGTCAGAGGTGTATCTGGAAGTGTCAGAGGTGTACCTGGGAGTATGTGATGTGTACCTGGGAGTGTCAGAGGAGTACCTGGGAGTGTCTGAGGTCTACCTGTGAGTGTCAGAGGTGTTCCTGGGAGTGTCAGAGGTGCACTTGGGAGTGTCACAGGTGCACCTGGGAGTGTCTGAGGTGTTACTGGGAGTGTCTGAGCTTTACCTGGGAGTGTCTGAGGTGTATCTGGCAGTTTCTGAGGTGTACCTGGCAGTGTCAGCGGTGTACCTAGGAGTGTCAGCGGTGTACCTGGGAGTGTCTGAGGTGTACCTGGGAGGGTCAGGGGAGAACCAGGGAGTGTAAGAGGTGTACCTGAGAGTGTCAGAGGTGTACCTGGGGTGTCAGAGGTGTGCCTGGGGTGTCAGAGGTGTGCCTGGGTGTCAGAGGTGTACCTGGGAGTGTCATTGGTGTACCTGGGAGTGTCAGACGTGTGCCAGGGAGTTCAGTGGTGTACCTGGGGGTGACATTGGTGTACCTGGGAGTGTCAGAGGTGTACTTGGAGTGTCAGGGGTGTGCCTGGAGTGTCAGGGTGTACCTGGAGTGTCCAGAGTGTGCCTGGGAGTGCCTGAGGTGTAACTGGGGGTGTCTGAGGTGTGCCTGGTGTCTGGGCTGTACCTGGGAGTGTCTGAGGTGTGCCTGGTAGTGTCTGGGGTGTACCTGGCAGTGTCTGAGAGATTCCTGGGTGTCAGCGGTGTACCTGGGAGTGTCAGAGGTGTGCCTGGGATGTCAGAGGTGTTCCTGGGAGATCGGAGGAGTACCTGGGGCGTCAAAGGAATACATGGGAGTGTCAGAGGTGTACCTGGGGAGTGTCAGAGGTGTACTGGGAGTGTCTGAGTATACCTGGGCGTATCAGAGGTGTACCTGGGAGTGCCAGAGGTGACCTGGGAGTGTCAGAGGTGTGCCTGGGAGTGTCAGAGGTGTACCTGGTAGTGTCAGTGGTGTACCTGGGAGTGTCAGGATTGTACTTGGGAGTGTGATTGGTGTACCAGGGGTGTCAGAGGTGTATCTGGAAGTGTCAGAGGTGTTCCTGGAAGTGTCACACGGGTGTACCTGGAATGTCGGGGGTGTGCCTGGAAGTGTCAGAGGTGTACCTGGGGTGCCTGAGGTGTACCTGGGATTGTCAGAGGTGTACCTGGGAGTGTCGGGGTGTAACCTGGGAGTGTCAGGGGTGTACCTGGATTGTCATAGGTGTATCTGGTAGTGTCAGTGGTGTACCTGGGAGTGTCAGAGTTGTACTTGGGAGTGTGATTGGTGTGCCTGGAGTGTCAGAGGTGTATCCGGAAGTGTCAGGAGTGTGCCGGGAGTATCAGAGGTGTACCTGGGAGTGTCAGGGGTGTACCTGGGAGTGTCAGGGGTGTAACTGGGAGTGTCGGAGGTGTAACTGGGAGTGTCAGTGGTGTACCTGGGAGTGTCAGAGGTGTACCTGGGAGTGTCAGAGTAGTACCGAGTGTCAGAGGTGTACCTGGGGTGTCTGAGGTGTACCTGGGGTGTCAGGGAAGACAGGGAGTGTGAGGTGCAGGAGTGTCAGAGGTGTACCAGGGAGTGTCAGAGGTGAACCAGGGAGTGTCTGAGGGTGTGCCTGGGGAGTATCGGAGGTGTGCCTTGGGTATCGGAGGTGTACCTGGGAGTGTCAAGGCCTGGTAGCATCATTGGTGTACCTGGGAGTGTCAGAGGTGTATCTGGAAGTGTCAGAGGTGAACCAGGGGAGTATGAGAGGTGTGCCTGGGAGTGTCAAGGTGTACCTGGGAGTGTCAAGAGGTGTACCTGGTAGTATCATTGGTGTACCTGGGAGTGTCAGAGGTGTATCTGGAAGTCAGGGGTGAACCAGGGAGTGTTTGAGGGTGTATCAGGGGTATCGGAGGTGTACTGGAGTATCGGAGGTGTACCTGGGGTGTGGGGGTGTACCTGGTAGTATCATTGGTGTACTGGGGTGTCAGGGTGTATCTGGAAGTGTCAGAGGTGTGCCTGGGGTATGAGACGTGTGCACCTGGGGTGTCAAAGGTGTACCTGGGTGTGTGAGTGTCCTGGGAGTGTGAGGTGTACCTGGGGGTGTCTGATTTTTACCTGGGAGTGTCAAGGGTGCTGAGGCAGTGTCAGCAGTGTACCTGGGAGTGTCAGCAGGTGTACCTGGGAGTATCCTTAGGTGTACCTGGAAGTGTCAGGGGTGTACCTGGAAGTGTCAGAGGTGTACCTGGAGTGTGTCTTGGTGTACCTGGGAGTGTCAGAGGTGTGCCTGGGAGTGTCAGAGGTGTACTGGGGAGTGTCATTGGTGTGCACCAAGTGTCAGGGGTGTACCAGGAAGTGTCAGAGGTGTGCCTGGAAGTGTCAGAGGTGTACCTGGGAGTGTCAGATGTGTACCTGGCAGTGTCAGAGGTGTTCCTGAGAGTGTCAGAAGGTGCTGGGGTGTCAGAGGGTCTGCCTGGGGAGTGTCAAGAGGTGTGCCTGGTAGTATCATTGGTGTGCCTTGGAGTGTCAGGGTGTATCTGGAAGTGTCAGGGTGAACCAGGGAGTGTCTGAGGTGTCCCGGGCGTATCAGAGGCAGGGAGTATCGGTGTACCTGGGAGTATCAGGAGGTGTAACTGGGAGTGTCAGAGGTGTACCTGGGAGTATCGGAGGTGGTACCTGGGAGTGTCAGAGGTGTGCTGGGAGTGTCAGAGGTGCACTTGGGAGTGTCACAGGTGCACCTGGATGTCTGAGGTGTTACTGGGGTGTCTGAGCTTTACTGGGGTGTCTGAGGGTGTACCTGGCAGTGTCTGGGGGTGTACCTGGCAGTGTCAGCGGTGTGCCTGGGGTGTCAGGGTGTGCCTGGGAGTGTCTGAGGTGTGCCTGGGGTGTCAGGGGAGAACAGGGGTGTAAGAGGTGTACCAGAAGTGTCAGAGAGTGTACCTGGGGTGTCAGAGTGTGCCTGGAAGTGTCAGAGGTGTACCTGGGAGTGTCATTGGTGTGCCTGGGGAGTGTCAGAGGGTGTGCAGGGAGTCAGTGGTGTACCTGGGAGTGTCATTGGTGTACCTGGGGTGTCAGAGGGTGTGCCCTGGAAGTGTCAGGGGTGTACCTGGAGGTGTCAGGGGTGTACCTGGAAGTGTCAGAGGTGTGCCTGGGAGTGCCTGGGGTGTGCCTGGGGTGTCTGGGGTGTGCCTGGGTGTCTGAGCTGTACCTGGGTGTCAGGGGTGTGCCTGTGTGTCTGGGGTGTGCACGGCAGTGTCTGAGGTGTTCCTGGGGTGTCAGCGGTGTACCTGGGAGTGACAGAGGTGTACCTGGGGTGTCAGAGGTGTTCACAGGGTATCAAGGGTGTGCAGGAGTGTCAGAGGTGTACCTGGGAGTGTCATTGGTGTACCTAGAGTGTCATTGGTGTGCCTGGAAGTGTCGGGGTGTACCTGGAAGTGTGTTTGGGATGTGGGGTGTGGGGGAATAATTGGTGTACTTCAGGGATCCACAGGTGTCTGGGGTGTACTGCAGGAGTGTCAGAGGTGTATGCAGGGAATTGTCAGGTGTACCTGGGAGTATGGGGTGTGCCTGGGAGTGTCAGAGGTGTACCTGGTAGTATCATTGGTGTGCCTGGGGTGTCAGGGAATGTATCTGAGGGTGTCAGAGGTGTGGGAGGGGAGAGGTGTGCCTGGGAGTGTCAAAGGTGTACCTGGGTGTGTAGAAGTGTGCCTGGGTGTCAGGAGTGTGCCTGGGGTGTGGAGGTGGCACACAGGTGTCAGAGGTGTGCCTGGGGTGTCAGAGGTGCACTTGGGAGTGTCACAGGTGCACTGGGAGTGTCTGAGGTGTTACTGGGAGTGTCTGAGCTTTACCTGGGAGTGTCTGGGGTGTACCTGGTATGCAGGGTGTGCCTGGCAGTGTCACGTTGTACCTGGGAGTGTCAGCGGTGTGCCTGGGAGTGTCTGAGGTGTACCTGGGAGTGTCAGGGAGAACCAGAGGTGTATGAGGTGTGCCTGAGGGGCAGAGGTTGACCTGGGAGTGTCAGAGGTGTACCTGGGTGTCAGGAGTTGTTGCAGAGTGTGGGGGTGTGCCTGGGGTGTCATTGGTGCCTGGGTGTCAGGTGTACCAGGTGTGATGGTGTAC
>NW_024717329.1:0-17896 GCF_018991925.1 Homarus americanus | reverse complement strand
CTAGAAGTTACGTATTGTTGGAGGAAGGTAGTTAGGAGAAGGAGGCGTGGAGGAGGAAGGTAGTTAGAGAAGGAGGGTAGAGGGAGGAAGGTAGTTAGGAGAAGGAGGTGGAGGGAGGGAAGGTAGTTAGAGAAGGAGGGAGGGAGGAGAAGGTAGGAGAAGGAGGCGGGGAGGGAGGAAGGTAGTTAGAGAAGGAGGGTAGAGGAGGAAGGTGGAGGTAGGAGAAGGAGGGTGGAGGGAGGAAGGTAGTTAGAGAAGGAGGGTAGGGGAGGGAAGGTAGTTAGAGAAGGAGGGTGGAGGGGAGGAAGGTTAGAGAAGGAGGGTGGAGGGAGGGAAGGTAGAGAGAGGAGTGGGAGAAGAGTAGGAGAAGGAGGGTGGAGGAGGAAGGTAGTTAGAGAAGGAGGGGTGAGGGAGGAAGGTAGTTAGAGAAGGAGGGAAGGAGGAAGGTAGTTATGAGAAGGAGGGAGGGAGGAAGGTAGTTAGAGAAGGAGGGTGGAGGGAGGAAGGTAGTTAGAGAAGGAGGGTGGGAGGGGAGGAAGGTAGTTAGAGAAGGAGGGAGGGGAGGAAGGTGTAGAGAAGGAGGGTGGAGGGAGGAAGGTAGTTAGGAGGAAGAGAGGGGGAGGGAGGAAGGTAGTTAGAGAAGGAGGGAGGAGGGAAGGGGAAGAAGGGAGGGTGGAGGGAGGAAGGTAAGTGAGAAGGAGGGTGGAGGGAGGAAGGTAGTTAGAGAAGGAGGGTAGAGGGAGGAAGGTAGTTAGAGAAGGAGGGGTGGAGGGAGGAAGGTAGTTAGAGAAGGAGGGAGGAGGGAAGGTAGTTAGAGAAGGAGGGTGGGAGGGAGGAAGGTAAGAGAAGGAGGGTGGAGGGAGGAAGGTAGTTAGAGAAGGAGGGAGGGGAGGAAGGTAGTAGAGAAGGAGGGTGGAGGGAGGAAGGTAGTTAGAGAAGGAGGGTAGAGGGAGGAAGGTAGTTAGGAGAAGGAGGGTAGAGGGAGGAAGGTAGTAGGGAGAAGGAGGGTAGAGGGGAGGAAGGTAGTTAGGAGAAGGAGGTGGTAGGGAGGAGGTAGTTAGAGAAGGAGGTAGAGGGAGGTAGTTAGAGAAGAGGTAGAGGGAGGAAGGTAGTTAGAGAAGGAGGGTAGAGGGAGTGAAGGTAGGAGAAGGAGGCGTGGAGGGAGGAAGGTAGTTAGAGAAGGAGGGTAGAGGGAGGAAGGTAGTTAGAGAAGGAGGGAAGAGGGAGGAAGGTAGTTAGAAGAAGGAGGGTAGAGAGAGGAAGGTAGTTAGAGAAGGAGGGTAGGGAGGGAGGAAGGTAGTTAGAGAAGGAGGGTAGGGAGGGAGGAAGGTAGTTAGAGAAGGAGGGTAGAGGGGAGGAAGGGTAAGAGAAGGAGGTGAGGGAGGGAAGGTAGTTAGAGAAGGAGGGTAGAGGGAGGAAGGTAGTTAGGAGAAGGAGGGTGAGGGAGGAAGGTAGTTAGAGAAGGAGGGTAGAGGGAGGAAGGTAGTTAGAGAAGGAGGGTAGAGAGAGGAAGTAGTTAGAAGGAGGCGGGAGGAGGAAGGTAGTTAGAGAAGGAGGGTAGAGGGAGGAAGGTAGTTAGAGGAGGGTAGAGGAGGAAGGTAGTTAGAGAAGAGGGAGGGAGGGTAAGAGAAGGAGGGGGAGGGAGGAGGTAGGTGTGACGGGCACGGGCGGCGGCAGGTGTTAATAGTCGCTGTGATTGACAGCTGCTGAGATGGGGGGGAGGGCGGCGGAGGGTGGTGGAGGGGCGTTGAGGGGGGACAGTCGGCGGGTGGAGGGCAGACACGGGGTTATTGGAGGGGTGGTGGAATTGACAGTGAGCTGGCGGAGGGGGCGTATGGAGGGTGCAGTAGGTAGTTGTTGGGGTGGTGGAGGGATTAACAGTAGGAAGTGGAGGCAGTGGAGGAACCGGTATGAGTAGATGAGGTCAAAGGAGGGTACAAGAAACACCTTCACCACAATAGTTGAGAGAGAGAGAGAGAGAGAGAGAGAGAGAGAGAGAGAGACACCAGAATATTAGACAGACCAGATTTTCACCAGAACATTAACCCTCTAGCGTATGCTGTGGGGGGTAGGGTAGGTAAGTATGTTACGTTAGGTTAGCGTTCGGGTGCCTATATGTTCATGTGATCCTCTAGGCGGTCGAGGTTAATTAAACTGCGGTGTTGGTAAATAGGGTACAGACCCCAGAAGATGCTCTCTCTCGCCGTCCATAGGGGGCCCACAGTAGGTAAAGCATCCACGAACGGGCAGCGACCACACCTCCTACTGCCAAGCTCAACAATTGCCTGATGATATAATGTGTCTCGTGCCTGGGAGGAGAGGGGGTGGGGGTAGAGAGGAGGGTAAAATGGTAGGGAATCGAACCATTGTCCCCGTCCCAGCTTGCAATCAACAGTATTTGGTGTGCTTCCAGCGAGGAAAATCTGAAGACAGCCAAAAAAATATGAGGGGGGTGTCTTTTGTGTGGATCAGGAAGTGAGCGAGGCGTGAAAGCAACAATGGAGGTGGCGGCGGCGGTGTCTATGTCAGGCAGACACACTCACAGAAACTCGATGCTTAGAGACTGTTACGCGATTGCTGTAAGGGAAGGAGGAGGAGGAGAGGGGAAGGTGTAAGGGGGAGGAGAAGAGGGGAGGTTGCATAGGGGGGAGGAGGGAAGAAGAGGGGAGGTTGCAAGGGGGGGAGCAGGAGAAGAGGGGCAGGTTGCATAGGGGGAGGAGGAAGAAGAGAGGTGGAGGTTGCAAGGGGAGAAGCAGGAGGAAAGGGGGGTTCAAGGGAGGCGGAGCAGGAGGAAAGGGGAAGGTTAAAGGGGGCGGAGCAGAAGAGGGGAGAGGGGAGGTTGCATAAGTGAAGAGGAAGAAGAGGAGGTTGTAAAGGAGGAAGAGGAGGAGGAGGAGGTGAAAGGACGTTGCAAAGTGGAGGAGGGAACAAGAGGAGGTTAGTGTTGCAAGTAAGCTCTTACAGAGAGCACGAGTACTACATCATTAACTTAAGACCATTGAGAAAGTTAAAGTGTCCTAAAGTAGCCCATTCATCTTATTTCACCTGATGATTAAACACACTAACGCTACTTGGTGGGGTTAGGTTAGTTACGTCTCTCTAACTCTCTCTAACTCTCTAACTCTCTCTCTCTCTCTCTCAACCTTACCCTGAGCTGAAGGCTGTGGAGGAGCGAGGGTGAGGTATGAAGGGGGGCAGTAGGAGGTAAGACAGGGAGAGATACTGAGAGGGGAGATAAGGCCTGTACTGAGACCTGGTCGTCATTAGTAAGGCAGTTAGGTAATTAGTAGGATAGTTAGGGTAATTAGCTGAGTACTTAGGTGTGAGTAAGGCGTAGTTTTGTTAATTAGGGAGATAGTTGTGATTATTAGGGGATATGGAGGGTAATTAGTGTTAACAGGGATCGTGCTTATGGTAATTAGGTATTTAGTGTGGAACTTATGGTAATTAGTTGGTTAAGGTAATTAGTATTGTTATGAGGATAATAACTGAAAAGTTAGTGATTAGCAGGTGATTAGCATAGGTGTTTGGGTGTGGGTAGTGACCACCTAATCGAGGATAAATCTTCATAGTTTGGGAATGGATTAACAGCTCTCTCTCATTAAGACTGTGCCCAGCCTACCCCTGGGTGACGGCTGCCTGCTGAGGGATTATAGTGGTGGTGGATGACCTCAGATAACCTCCCACCACCCCTACCACCACGCCCTTCCACCACTACCACCACCCCTACCACCACCACCCCAACCACCACCTCACCACCCTACCACCACTACCACCACCCTTACCACCACGCTCTACCACCACAACTACCCACTACCCCCTACCACAACTACCACCACAACCACCAATTCCTACCACCACCCCTCTACTACCACGCCATCTACCACCACTACCACCACTACCATAACACCATCCTTCACCATCACCACCCTCCTCCTACCACCACAACCATCCCCTATCACCACCACATACATACTATTACTACTACCATTACCACTAACACTCTATCATCACCAGCACCACCATCGTTAACGCCACTACATTATTATTATTATTACTATTATTATAGTAGTACTGTAGTAGTAGTATTCGGCCCATGTCAAGCATCGCTGGAACTACCTGATGCGCAAGCAGGAGCGGATAATGAGAAAATCGTGCAAATGGTGATACAACATGAATTTGGCCTGATCATACCCTTAGGGTCAACAATTCGCCTGATTGGCCATTTGAAACTAATATGGCGGCCATTTTTCAAGATGGCTGCCAAATCTTGACCTTTTCTTAGTGATTATGGTTATGTGGAAATTGATGTAGTTGGTCAATGTAAATGATCTAGTGTCGATATGTATGTTTTAAGCATGCTTAGATGGTTTTTTCTATTTCTGATAATTTCAGAAATATATTTGTTCAGACATGACTGGTTTTATGCACTGGTTTTAGTGTTTTTTCCAACTAGGTGAGGTAGTGCGTGCAGAGGGTCTCTGCATGTGAGGGGGAGTGATTGTTTGGCACTACCAGGCACACTGGTGACATCACTGCTGTGCAACCCAGCATGTAAAGGTTCAGTGCGTCAGCTACAAAAGCATGTCATACTGCAACAGCTTAGTGTCCCACGCTTAACCAACCTGAATCAGTTAAGCAGCCGCACCTGAATTGACAGGATGTGCTAGCGTGGGAGAGCCGAGCCAAGGATAACAGGGTTTTTAGTTATCTGGATGGTGTGCAGATCGCACGGGACCAGTTTTAATTGAACGATCGGACTGGTGTAGGGCAAAAGCATGGACCTAGTTGTATCCTATACAAGAAAAGTGCTCATGGAGGGTGGTAAAAGGATAAAACCCTCGCCCTGAAGATCAAAAAAATAATTATGGACAATAAAATCTACCAACAAATCATTCCTCATCACTGACCGGGCAGCAAGTTGTCTTTGTCAACAGGATATACAAGATCTAAGTCTCCACATGCAAACTTCTGCCAATAAAGGAGATGACGGTTACAGTATTGGCAAGGAATATTCTCTATTTCATTCAATCACAACCGGCTAACCAAGCTTGACCCTGCAAGACTTGTTGAAGATGATAGGTTAGGAGAGACCTTGTGGAGAAACAAGGCACAGTATCATGAGAGTTGCAGACTTCTTTTCAACAACACAAAGTTAAATAGAGCTCAGAAAGGCGAACTCTGCAGTTGCTACAGAGGAGAGCAGCAGTAGGGAAGATACCACGAATGGTCAGAATCAAAGCAACAGAATGAATTTTATGTGGAGGAAGAAGCTGAGATGACATAAGATTACGCAATGACAATGAAACTTAATAAAAGATTGAATGATTATGCTAAGACACTTACGTATGGAAAACTCTTGCCAAACTATGCAGGAGATGTTAGGCACAAGAACTGGAGGACCACCCTCGCTGCCTGGCAGACCGTACAACCGAGAAAGAACACACCGAAATGCTCATGAGCAAGAAGAAAGCCAAGAGTCATAGGACGCATACCCAACTGCTTTCTGAACTGGGTCACTTACATCACTTAGATGAAAGCTTCTAGGTGAAGGAAAAGTACTGAACCAATTCATTTTTCAGACTTGCTGACCTGGTCACACCCCTCAGACAGAGACTTACAGCTGTGTTGATCCTGATAGTTCATGCTACTGACTGAAGGACCACACGCTGCTTTTTCACATCCCCAGCTGCAAGTCACCAACAAGGAAGAGTATTATCCATTGGTCTTTTGAGGCGACGTTGGCTCAATCCTGGCACAAGCAAGCAACGGTGACGCGATCCATCTGGCCAAGGCTGCTAGGATGACACGACGTAATATGTCAGCACAAGTCACACTTCAGCAGCATGGTCGCGAAGGATGATTGAACAGGCTGTTCCAACGAATACTGCTTTCCAATTTAGGCGCTATTTAGCCAAGTAGGTATCAAATCCCAACTCCAGTATGGCGATCAAGTCTGACTTGCTATGTCACAGTTTACAGTAATAAATTTACCAACTACAAGGTAGGGAACACAACCACACATACTCCAAGGAATAATGAGACACCTTGCTACTTTACGTCGGCATAAGCCCGTGTTTATACACAGAGAGGTGCCCATCGACATAAATAAAGAAAAGGAAGTCAGCATTTCAGATATTGTGAATTTACAAATTATCAGCCCAGCTAGGAGGAAGCAGCTAGAAGCAAGTACGTGGAAGGAGGAGGTGTCCACCAATCTTGAGGAAGCAGTTGTTCACCATTTCAGTAGGGACACAGATGACCACAAACCCCACTGCGACTACGGCCAAAACGTCCTTCCATGGATCATGTGTCCATCTTTCCAACATCCAAGCTCCTGAACAGCTGGTGAGTATGTGAGAAGGGGAGGCATGGCAGACATGTTGGACGACTCTTCCCTTATCGCGACATGCTGTCAGGAGCTGATCAATGTTCGTAAGAAAGACTGCAACCAGGAGATGCTGCTTGTCGGACTTTCCTGCATAGTACCTGCAGCTGCATATGAACAGCAGTAAATGCAATAAAGATACCGTCAGAAGTCGCTGGCAAATTTATTAAGAAGTATACTTTTTTTAAAAGTCTAAGTTATATTTTACTAAAAGTGTTATTTTATGATGCAATGCTATAAATGGACTTAAAACTATAACAAATCATCTGAGCATGCTGAAAACATACACGACACCAAGATCACCCAGATTGACCAACTACATCAATTTCTATAAGAAAATCAACTTTGAGCAGCCGATTATGGCGGCCATCTTGAAAATGGCCGCCACCTGATTTTTAAATGGCCAATCAGGAAGACTTGACTAGTAACCATTAGAGAATTACCATGCCAAATTTGGTGCTTGGTTCACCATTTGCATGATTCTCTTGAAAATTGCATCTAGCTTCTAGTTGCCCCACTACTGTCCCTGATATCGGACCCTCCTTCACCTCTGGAAGAAGCTATCAGCGTCAATTTAATTCCCAAATTAGTGAAACACCCTCACTTAACCACAGCAGAAAGATCACTCCTTGCACTACCACCGAGACTGGGAGGAATGGGATTGACCAATCCAGAGGAGATTGCTGCCACCGAACATCAAACTCAGTTAGGTTCACGGCAGCCCTCACGGATCACATAATAGCTCAGAACGCAACGGAGGTGGATACCACTGAAGTAAACAAGATTAGAAGATCCATTACGACAGAACGACAGCACGGCCAAGTGATAAGTTGCAGCAACTGTTACTGCAGGTACCAGAGAATTAAAAAAAGTAGCTATAGCCAGGAAGTGGGCGCCTCGAACTGGTTAACTACGTTACCGATAAGGCAAATGGTTTCCAGTCTCAATAAACAAGAATTTACAGACGTCAATGTTCTAAGGTACGGTAGGCCAGTAGAAGGTTTGCCCTCCCAATGCGTGTGTGGTTCTTCCATGACGTCGATCACGTCATAGTGTGCAAGAAAGTGGGCTTCATATGCATGAGGCATGACGGAAGTAAGGGATCTCACAGCAAAATATGTTGAAGGAAATCTGCGGTGATGTCAGGGAGAACCGATCCTCCTTCCATTGGACGGTGAGAATTTCCAACATAGGACTTAAACACATCCAACGAAGCCCGTGCAGACGTCAGTGCTCGAGGATTCTGGACGCGGCAACAGCAAGCCTTCTTCGACATCAGGATTTTTATCCCATGGCCACATGTCACCGTAACTTAGCTCGCAATGCTACACAGGAGGCGAGAACGACAAGATAAGGTGGGAGGAGCCAAGTGCAAGATGTTTCTACGCCAGACTAGCGGAGGTGCTATCCGAACAGAAGCAGCAGCCCAGAAGTTATGTTACAGCCTGGATGAGATGTCGACTGTCCTTCTCTCCCCTTTCAGTCGGCTTTGCTCGCCTCCAAGGAACGAGCATCGGCCCCCAAAGCCGACAACAGTTGCAGATATTGACTATGAGGCAACAGTTCTGAATGCCGCATAGATCTGCGGCTCAACTAACTCAACACAGCTAGGATAGCTACTTATGTATTAGGATATTTAATTTTAAGGTAATAAAATGGCGGCGAAGGTGTGGCTATAGGGGAGGCTGGAGGCCAATTAAAAGTAGTACAGGTAGTATCATGTACACTGTCCCCAGTACTACTCTCTAAGCCACGTCGCCCCTTTCAACCACTATGTAGTCAGTGGCGTGGCTCACATTACACCTCCAGTACCTGGGTTCGAGTTTACGTCCGCACACTGAACCAACAACTTTCTCGCTGATATGTGTTGGTAGAGGTTCTGGTGATTATTACTCCTAAATGATGATGTAATGGTGTACTTGATTGGCTGATTTATGGATTACATGAAGAGCAGTCCACCTACCTTATTCTCGCCTGATGATTAAATAATATAACGCTACCTGGGGGTGTTAGGTTAGGTTAGGTTAGATTAGTTTAGGTTAGCGTTAGCATTAGTTTTTAGGTTAGGTTACTTAGGTTATGTGGAGGCTAGTGTTAGGCAGACTAGTGTTAAGGTGTTTAATCCTCTGGTGTTATAAGCTGGGTGTCTAAGCTCATGTGACTAGTAACGCAGGTGTTCAGGTGGGGTTAACACATTCTTGCTTCGTCACCTGAGGGACAGGTACTGTACTGCCCTCCACAAGATGCTTCTTGACCGCGCCCTTTCTCACAATGTCTGACCACGCCCACAGCTTTACTAACCACGCCCTCTCCTTCCCCAGGTGTGAGGTACCACCAGTATCGTCTCCAGCGAGTCACAGTGACAGCGGCTGTGCCTCTCCTTCTGAAGGATCCGAGGAGGCGCTGGCGGAGGTGGTGGAGGAGGTGTTGGCGCCCCTGGTGACCCTTGGCCGGGTGTCTATGGGCACGGGGTCGGTATCCACGTCCCCCGCCACGTCGTCTGTGTCCCCCAGCTACCACCCAGCACCAGCACCAGCAGTAACACCACGCAGGGGGCGCCCCCACCCCAGCCCCCACAGGCTCTAGACCCAGCCTGGCTCACAACCCCTTGCTTACACACAACAACAACACCCTGCATGGTGAGTCCTGGTCCCTCTCTGTTGTTATGGTGAGTCCTGGTGCCTCTGTTGTTATGGTGAGTCCTGGTGCCTCTCTTTTGTTGTTATGGTGAGTCCTGGTGCCTTCTTGTTGTTAGGAGTCCTGGTGCCTGTCTGTTGTTATGGTGAGTCCTGATGCTCTCTGTTGTTATGGTGAGTCCTGTGCCTTTGTTGTTATGGTGAGTCCTGGTGCCTCTCTTGTTGTTATGGTGATCCTGGTGCCTCTCTTGTTGTTATGGTGAGTCCTGGTGCCTCTCTTTGTTGTTATGGTGAGTCTGGTGCCTGTCTGTTGTTATGGTGAGTCCTGATGCCTCTTGTTGTTATGAGTTGTGCTTTGTTATCCTGGGCTCGTTTGTGAGTCTGTGCCTCTGTTGTTATGTGGTCTGGTGCCTCTCTGTGTGAGTCTGCTGTTGTTTGGTGACTGGCCTTTGTTGTTATGGTGAGTCTGGTGCCTGTCTGTTGTTATGGTGAGTCATGATCTCTGTTGTTATGGTGAGTCCTGATGCCTCTCGTTGTTATGGTGAGTCCGTCTCTGTTGTTTGGTGAGTCCTGTGCCTCTCTTGTTGTTATGGTGAGTCCTGGTGCCTCTCTTTGTTGTTATGGTGAGTCCTGGTGCCTCTCTTGTTGTTATGGTGAGTCCTGTGCCTCTCTTGTTGTTATGGTGAGTCCTGTGCCTCTCTGTTGTTATGGTGAGTCTGTGCCTCTTGTTGTTATGGTGAGTCCTGATGCCTTCTGTTGTTATGGTGAGTCCTGGTGCCTTCTTGTTGTTGGTGAGTCCTGTGCCTCTCTTGTTATGGTGAGTCCTGATGCCTCTCTTGTTGTTATGGTGAGTCCTGGTGCCTCTCTCTTGTTGTTATGGTGAGTCCTGGTGCCTCTCTTGTTGTTATGGTGAGTCCTGGTGCCTCTCTTGTTGTTATGGTGAGTCCTGGTGCCTCTCTGTTGTTATGGTGAGTCCTGATGCCTCTCTTGTTTGCCTCTCTTGTTGTTATGGTGAGTCCTGGTGCCTCTCTCTTGTTGTTATGGTGAGTCCTGATGCCTTCTGTTGTTATGTAGTCCTGCCTCTTTTGTTGTTATGGTGAGTCCTGGTGCCTCTCTCTTGTTGTTATGGTGAGTCCTGGTGCCTCTCTTGTTGTTATGGTGAGTCCTGGTGCCTCTTGTTGTTATGGTGAGTCCGCCTCTCGTTGTTATGGTGAGTCCTGGTGCCTCTCTGTTGTTATGGTGAGTCCTGGTGCCTCTCTTGTTGTTATGGTGAGTCCTGGTGCCTCTCTTGTTGTTATGGTGAGTCCTGATGCCTCTCTGTTGTTATGGTGGTCCTGGTGCCTCTCTTTGTTATAGTGAGTACTGGTGCCTCTCTTGTTGTTATGGTGAGTCCTGGTGCCTCTCTTGTTGTTGTTATGGTGAGTCCTGGTGCCTCTCTTGTTGTTATGGTAGTACTGGTGCCTCTCTTGTTGTTATGGTGAGTCCTGATGCCTCTCTTATTGTTATGGTGAGTCCTGATGCCTCTCTTGTTGTTATGGTGAGTCTGGTGCCTCTCTTGTTGTTATGGTGAGTCCTGGTGCCTCTCTTGTTGTTATGGTGAGTCCTGGTGCCTCTCTTTTGTTATGGTGAGTCCTGGTGCCTCTCTTGTTGTTATGGTGAGTCCTGGTGCCTCTCTTGTTGTTATGGTGAGTCCTGGTGCCTCTCTTGTTGTTATGGTGGTCTGTGCCTCTCTTGTTGTTATGGTAGTACTGGTGCCTGTCTGTTGTTATGGTGAGTCATGATGCCTCTCTTGTTGTTATGGTGAGTCCTGATGCCTCTCGTTGTTATGGGTAGTCCTGGTGCCTCTCTTGTTGTTATGGTGAGTCCTGGTGCCCTCTTGTTGTTATGGTGAGTCTGATGCCTCTCGTTGTTATGGTGAGTCTGGTGCCTCTTGTTGTTATGGTGAGTCCTGGTGCCTCTCTTGTTGTTGATGGTGAGTCCTGGTGCCTGTCTTGTTGTTATGGGGAGTCCTGGTGCCCTCTCTTGTTGTTATGGTGAGTCCTGATGCCTTCTTTGTTGTTATGGTGAGTCCTGGTGCCTCTCTTCTCTTGTTGTTGTTATGAGTCCTGGTGCCTCTCGTTGTTATGGTGAGTCCTGGTGCCTGTCTGTTGTTATGGTGAGTACTGGTGCCTGTCTGTTGTTATGGTGAGTCCTATAATTGCCTCTCTTGTTGTTGCAGTGAGTCCTGGTGCCTGTCTGTTGTTATGGTAGTCATGATGCCTCTCTTGTTGTTATAGTGAGTCTGATGCCTCTCGTTGTTATGGTGAGTCCCTGGTGCCTCTCTTGTTGTTATAGTGAGTCCTGGTACCTGTCTGTTGTTATGTGAGTCCTGGTGCCTCTCTTGTTGTTATAGTGAAATTCCTGGTGCCTCTCTTGCTTATTTGTTATAGTGAGTCATGATGCCTCTCTCTTGTTGTTATAGTAGTCCCTGATGCCTCTCGTTGTTATGGTGAGTCCTGGTGCCTCTCTTGTTGTTATGGTAGTACTGGTGCCTGTCTGTTGTTATGATGAGTCCTGATCTCTCTTGTTGTTATAGTGAGTCCTGGTGCCTCTCTTGTTGTTATGGTGAGGTACCTGGTGCCTCTCTTGTTGTTATGGTGAGTCCTGATGCTCTCTTGTTGTTATGGTGAGAGTCCACCAGTGCCTCTCTCTTGTTGTTATGGTGAGTCTGATGCCTCTCTTGTTGTTATGGTGAGTCCTGGGTGCCTCTCTTGTTGTTATGGTGAGTCCTGTGGTGCCACTCTCTTGTTGTTATGGTAGTCTTGATACTTTTCTCTTGTTGTTATGGTGAGTCATGATGCCTCTCTTGTTGTTATGGTGAGTCCTGATGCCTCTCTTGTTGTTATGGTGAGTCCTGGTGCCTCTCTTGTTGTTATGGTGAGTCCTGATGCCTCTCTTGTTGTTATGGTGAGTCCTGATGCCTCTCTTGTTGTTATGGTGAGTCCTGATGCCTCTCTTGTTGTTATGGTGAGTCCTGATGCCTCTCTTGTTGTTATGGTGAGTCCTGGTGCCTCTCTTGTTGTTATGGTGAGTCCTGGTGCCTCTCTTGTTGTTATGGTGAGTCCTGATGCCTCTCTTGTTGTTATGAGTAGTCCTGGTGCCTCTCTTGTTGTTATGGTGAGTCCTGATGCCTCTCTTTGTTGTTATGGTGAGTCCTGGTGCCTCTCTTGTTGTTATGGTGAGTCCTGGTGCCTCTCTCTTGTTGTTGTAGGTGGTCCTGTGCTCTCTTGTTGTTATGGTGAGTCCTGATGCCTCTCTTGTTGTTATGGTGAGTCCTGGTGCCTCTCTTGTTGTTATGGTGAGTCATGATGCCTCTCTTGTTGTTATGGTGAGTCCTGGTGCCTCTCTTGTTGTTATGGTGAGTCCTGGTGCCTCTCTTGTTGTTATGGTGAGTCCTGGTGCCTCTCTTGTTGTTATGGTGAGTCCTGGTGCCTCTCTTGTTGTTATGGTGAGTCATGATGCCTCCCTTGTTGTTATGGTGAGTCCTGATGCCTCTCTTGTTGTTATGGTGAGTCCTGGTGCCTCTCTTGTTGTATTATGGTTAGGTTAGGTTAGGATAGCATTAGTTTATGTTAGATTAGCTTTAATTGAGGTAAAGTAAGGTTAGGTTAGGTTAAGTTAGGTTGGATTAAGTCTGCGTTAGATAGTTAGAGTAAGTGTTTAATCATCAAGAGATATTGAACTCTGTGGTAAAACTGAAGTTGAATTATTTGTCTTATTAACCTGTTTATCATCAAGCATTACGGGTTTGAGTTATGTAATGGAGAAAACTATAACTCGAACTGTAAATAATGATCATTAATGTCCGTTTTCTTTGGTCAGAGGTGAAGGGGGAACCCAGCAATAACGCCACGACGGACGTGTTCGAGGCGCTCCCTCCCTACACCCCAGCAGCGACTGACAAACACGACCTCTCCGCTTCCCACCTGCAGCAGCTTTACTCCAGGTAGGTTGTCAGATTATCTGTTACCTGTAGAAGCTTTTACCTCATCTTCAGGTAGGTTTTTTGAATAGTTGTTGCAGGTTTGATGCTTCCTCCAACTTAGCTTACCTCAACCTAACCTAACGCAACCTAACCTAATCCAACCAAAACTAACTTGACCTAACCTAACCTAACTTAACCCAACCCAACCTAACCTAACCTAACTTAACGCAACCCAACCTAACCTAACCTAATCCAACCTAACCTAACTCAACCCAACCTAAGTTACTTAACCTAACCTATCCCAATCTTTCTTAACCTAACGCGACCCAACATATATATGTATGTATATAAGAGTATATATATATATATATATATATATATATATATATATATATATATATATATATATATATATATATATATATATATATATATATATATATATAAGTATAAGGTATATATATATATATATATATATATATATATATATATATATATATTTTTATATTACCTTCTGAGTGCACTATATATAAATATTAGTAGTTATATTATGCTTTATAAATCCTCAGTTGTATTATACAATGTTTGTGATGTATTATTAAGTGTTCATAACTTTATATGAAACAGAAGCAAGAATTATGTCCTGCTTCTATATGTTTAATGTTTATTATTTTCCTGTACCTGATGTTAATTAATCACCACGATCCGTACTTCACTACCCTTGCCCAGACTATCATCACCCCTGGACTATTGCCTCTTAGCATTGCCCTTACCATTACCATAACCATTGCCCCTCTTCATTGCCCAAACCACTTTGGAGGGTGGGATTACCTCCCAGGGCAGACGTCATTGACCTTACTGTACATTGGGGCCTTGGGGACGAAAATATAATAATAATAAAAATAATAATAATAATAATAATAATAATAATAATAATAATAATAATAATAATAAATATAAATTATAATAAAAAATATAATAATAATAATAATAATAATAATAATAATAATATTATTATTATTATTATTATTATTATTATTATTATTATTAAATAAAAAAAATGAAAAAAAGATCAAAAGTGAGAAACAATATATGTATGTTGTGTTGTCAATAGTAAGAGAAACAATTGAGACCCTGCAACTGTGTGTAAATGAGGCAGAAAGTCAGATCAGCAACCTGGGACCTCCCTGTTTGGTAGCTGCCGACGACCTACATAACCTAATCATTGCCCCAACTGTCTCTCCCGTCCCATTGCCCAAATCTCTTACCCACACCTTTGCCCTAACTTCTTGACCATACCATTGCCTGCTGTCTATCCCACATCACTGCCCTCTGTCTTTCCCGCACCATTGCCCTAACTGCCTTGCCTACACTATTGCCCGAACTAACCTCTTGCCCTTTTCATCTCTCCCTCACAGCACAATGCAGGCATATGGCGGGAACTCGTACATGCAGCCAAGTGGGTTTTACAATACCATGCCCAACTCTCAGTACTCCTATGGCACAGATTACCTCTTGAGTGAGTTACCCCCTTTGTTGTACCTCCCAGTGAGTTACCCCCTTCGTTGTACCTCCCAGTGAGTTACCCCCTTCGTTGTACCTCCCAGTGAGTTACCCCCTTGTTGTACCTCCCAGTGAGTTACCCCCTTTGTTGTACCTATCAGTGAGTTACCCCCTTTGTTGTACCTATCAGTGAGTTACTCCCTTTGTTGTACCTCCCAGTGAGTTACCCCCTTTGTTGTACCTCCTTGAGTGAGTTACCCTCTTCGTTATCTCTCAGTGAGTTACCCCTTGTTGTATCTCCCAGTGAGTTACCCCTTTGTTGTATCTCCCAGTGAGTTACCCTTGTGTACCTATCAGGAGTTACCCTCTTCGTTGTATCTCTCAGTGAGTTACCCCTTGTTGTATCTCCCAGTGAGTTACCTCCTTTGTTGTATCTCCCAGTGAGTTACCCTCTTTGTTGTACCTATCAGTGAGTTACCCCTTTGTTGTACCTATCAGTGAGTTATCCCCTTGTACCTATCAGTGAGTTACCCCTTTGTTGTACCTTCAGTTAGTTACCCCTTTGTTGCACCTATCAGTGAGTTACCCCTTTTTTGTACCTATCAGTGAGTTACCCCTCTTTGTTGTACCTATCAGTGAGTTATTCTCTTTGTACCTAGTGAGTCACCCTTGTTGCACCTATCAGTGAGTTACTTTGTTGTATCCTATCAGTGAGTTACCCTTTGTTGTACCTATCAGTGAGTTACCCTTGTACCTATCAGTGAGTTATCCCTTTGGTGCATCAGTGAGTTATCCCTTTGGTGTACCTATCAGTGAGTTACCTCTGTTGTACCTATCAGTGAGTTACCTTTGTTGTACCTCCCAGTGAGTTACCCTTGTTGTACCTCCCAGTGAGTTACCCCTTTGTTGTACCCATCAGTGAGTTATCCCTTGTTGTACCTCCAGAGTGAGTTGTTTGTTGTACCTGCCAGTGAGTTACCCTTGTTGTATATCCCAGTGAGTTACCCCTTTGTTGTTTATCAGTGAGTAACTCCCTTATGTTGTACCTATCAGTGAGTTACCCTTGTTGTACCCTCCCAGTGAGTCACCCCTTTGTTGTACCTATCAGTGAGTTACCCCTTTCTTTGTACCTCCCAGTGAGTCACCTTGTTGTACCTATCAGTGAGTTACCCCTTTGTTGTATCTCCCAGTGAGTTACCCCTTTGTTGTATCTCCAGTGAGTTACCCCTTTGTTGTACCTATCAGAGTTACCCTTCGTTGTATCTTCAGTGAGTTACCCTTGTTGTACCTATCAGTGAGTTACCCCCTTTGTTGTACCTATCAGTGAGCCCCTTTGTTGTACCTATCAGTGAGTTACCCTTTGTTGTACTTATCAGTGAGTTACCTTTGTTGTATTCCTATCAGTGAGTTACCCCTTTTTGTACCTATCAGTGATCTACCCTCTTTGTTGTACCTCATCAGTGAGTTACCCCTTTGTTGTATCCTGGTGAGTTACCCTTGTTGTCCCTCCCAGTGAGTTACCCTTTGTTGTACGTATCAGTGAGTTACCTTTGTTGTACCTATCAGTGAGTTACCCCTTTGTTGTACTTTATCAGTGAGTTGCCCATTTGTTGTACCTGCCAGTGAGTTACCTTTGTTGTATATCCCAGTGAGTTACCCTTTGTTGTACCTATCAGTGAGTAACTCCCTTATGTTGTACCTATCAGTGAGTTACCCTTTGTTGTACCTCCCAGTGAGTCACCCTTTGTTGTACCTATCAGTGAGTTACCTTTGTTATCTCCCAGTGAGTTACCCCTTTGTTGTAATTATCAGTGAGTAACTCCCTATGTTGTACCTATCAGTGAGTTACCCCTTTGTTGTACCTGCCAGTGAGTTCCCCTTTGTTGTACCTACAGTGAGTTACCCCCTTTGTTGTACTTATCAGTGAGTTGCCCATTTGTTGTACCTGCCAGTGAGTTACCCCTGTGTTGTATATCCCAGTGAGTTACCCCCTTTGTTGTATTTATCAGTGAGTAACTCCCTATGTTGTACCTATCAGTGAGTTACCCTTTGTTGCACCTCCCAGTGAGTTCACCCCTTTGTTGTAACTTTCAGTGAGTTACTCCCTTTGTTGTATTTCCCAGAGTTACCCCTTGTTGCATCTCCGCGAGTTACCTCCTTTGTTGTACCTATCAGTGAGTTACCCCTTTGTTGTGCCTATCAGTGAGTTACCCCCTTTGTTGTACCTGCCAGTGAGTTACCCCTTTGTTGTACCTATCAGTGAGTTACTCCTTGTTGTACCTCCTAGTGAGTTACCCCTTTGTTGTACCTATCAGTGAGTTACTCCTTTGTTGTACCTCCCAGTGAGTTACCCTTTGTTGTACCTATCAGTGAGTTACTCCTTTGTTGTACCTCCTAGTGAGTTACCCCTTTGTTGTGCCTATCAGTGAGTTACCCCTTGTTGTCGCCTATCAGTGAGTTACCCCTTTGTTGTGCCTATCAGGAGCACCTTTTGTTGTACTCCAGTGAGTTACCCCTTTGTTGTACCCCAGTGAGTTACCCTTGTTGTACCTATCAGTGAGTTACCCCTTTGTTGTACCTCCCAGTGAAGTTACCCCTTGTTGTACCTATCAGTGAGTTACTCCCTTTGTTGTACTTATCAGTGAGTTACTCCCTTTGTTGTACCTCTCAGTGAGTTACCCCCTTTGTTGTACCTATCAGTGAGTTACCCTTTGTTGTACTCCCAGTGAGTTACCCCTTTGTTGTGCCTATCAGTGAGTTACCCTGTTGTTTTCCAATAATGAGTTACCTTTGTTGTGCCTATCAGTGAGTTATCCCTTTGTTGTACCTCCCAGTGAGTTACCCTTTGTTGTACCTCCCAGTGAGTTACTCCTTTGTTGTACCTATCAGTGAGTTACCCTTGTTGTACTCCCAGTGAGTTACTCCCCTTTGTTGTACCTATCAGTGAGTTACCCTTTGTTGTACCTCCCAGTGAGTTACTCTTTGTTGTGTACCTATCAGTGAGTTACCCCTGTTGCACTCCCAGTGAGTTACTCCCCTTGTTGTACCTATCAGTGAGTCACCCTTTGTTGTACCTCCCAGTGAGTTACCCCTTTGTTGTACCTATCAGTGAGTTACTCTTTGTTGTACCTCCTTGAGTGAGTTACGCCTTGTAGATGTCGTTGTTTTAGTCAGTATTAAGGTACAGGCTTTGAGGGTTCATTTGGGTTCATTCAGGTTTTATAGATTTATTTTGGGTGTATTTTTGTGTTTATAAAGGTTTCATGTGGTATACTTTGGTTCAGTTTGGTTCTGTCTAGGTTCATATAATATGGGTTTCATCTCGTTTACATTCTGGTCGTTTGTTCAATTTGGGTTCTGTTTGGGTTATATATGGACTGTTAGCAATACGTAACTGAACGAAGA